>NC_057808.1:417365899-417563356 GCF_018294505.1 Triticum aestivum | reverse complement strand
GCGGCCGCGGCGGCAGCGGAAAGCTAGGTCAGAATCTAAAAACTGATACCATGTAGACGGGAGAGTTTGTAATACAATAGACGTTGTATTGATAGGGTGCTGGTGCACGTATATATAATACAAGGAAAGACCTCTACCTCAACTATACAAGACTAGAAGGTGGGCTACAAATCCAATACACGTGCAATACACAATACATACTCAACACTCATAAAGAGAGCATGGCTGTGAAATTTATATATGTGCCTCCGAGATAGCTCATGAAAGAACTTTCTGCAGTAATAAATGTAACATGGAGCACACTTGCATCAGCAGAGACCACAAAGGTTACTGCTAAGTGGCTCTCCTAAGCTGTTGAGCCCTCTCTGAGAGCAGATCCTAGAGCTCCTGTGGCTTCATTAATTAAAAAGAGCAAAGTTAAGTTTTCAGTTGATGTATCTCAGAGTGTGGCGTAGTTTTAGTTGCTCGTGGTGTCTCCGGGTGTCTAAGAAACTTGGTCCGAATGTCGTATCCTTTATGAAGGTGTAGTTTTAGTTGCTTGTGGTGTCTCCCGTGTTGGAATTGAAGATTTTGGATGCCATGCTTGGTTTTGGGCTGCTTCTCAGGGTGTGGGCATATCCTGAGCCTTACTCAGAACTATTGTTCTCTCCTATTTATCAATGAAGCATCAAGTTTTGCGTATTTACCAAAAAAAAAAGGAACTGTTGAACTGAAAAATGAGGATGGCTCACATCTCCTGCACGCATGGTAGATCGAGTACAAATCAACAACAGTTGTCAGGCACTCTATTTTGCAGTTGATGGAGCAAAAATTGACCTGACCCTGACGTACGGATGGAGTACCGCCGGGAGAGCATGAGCTCAACCTAAGTTGACGACAGCGTGTGCAGCCGTCTGACGTACGGATGGAGTAGCACTTGGACTCTTCAACCTAAGTTGACGCCCAGCACGGGCAGCCGTCTCGTCGGATTCATTGGTGCGATCGAAGCACTTGATCACAAGCTAATGCCTCGGTGCAATCTCGGTTAATAAGCGAGTTTCTTTGTAAAGCTAGCAGCACAATATATCGCCTGTCAGCTCATGTAAACTCCCAGCTGGAGTGGAGATCAGTCCATTTCCGGTGCACGTCCCTCACTGTTAGCGAGTCAATTTAGCCACATCCCTCGCCATCTGAATTTCGTTTCAACAGCTAGCTAGCTGCAGCACACACGCCTCCTCTTCCTCCTTGAGCTGTGTGTGTGTGTCCCCTCAATGTTCCCAATGTGGAACAGCTGGGATCATGGTGTGATCTCCGTGCGCACAGTGCGCTAGCTACTTAGACAGCTCCTGATTTAGCTACCGGACACCGTTGTTTAAGATCTCGGGCGTACGTCCTTGTCACATGAGCTCACCGGGTCGGGGGAAATGCTCTCCCACATAGCCAAATGCAAAGGGGCATATGCTTTCTTGGGCGTATCCAGGCAGGTATCGACATATTTGGGGTACTTCGTAGTAGTTGCTACCAGACCCCCAATGAATCAATGATGCACTATTGTAAGAGCAGTACTAAGTATGAAGTGTGTACGTCAGGTAGCCAGTAGGTTGATGTGACATAGTAGTACTATATGCTGTAGTATTTGTTTAGCAATGAGACCGATCATGATTGTCCGTTTTTATTTAGAAAGATCATGGTTGTTGTACAAGCAAAGCAGCCTTATCCGTACGCTTGGAGTTAGCTCAATTGATGCGTCATTCAGTGCACCGAAGTTCAAGCTCAACGTTAAGCATTTACAACCGCATACAGCTAATCCAGCTCGCTCTACGGACGCGTCTGGGTGCATTTGCGATGATGACCCGGTCACCTCTCAAATTTTCTCTTGCATCCATCCACGCACCTCAAACTTCAGTCCTTAGATCCATACCACGCCATGCAACACACAAAAGTTATGTACTACTACAGACCCGGAATTGCTTGTCGCATAAATGAATAAAAATGAATGTATGTAGAATTAAAATATTTAAAGATACATCTATTTCTCCGACGAGTATTTCCGAATGGAGGGAGTAGTACATAGATAAATCTAGCCTACTCCCACTCGTCATCGGAGATGTAGACGACGTCCGTCCGGCATTGCCTCCTGCACCTCCGGCTTCTCGTTGTCGAACAGCTTAGCGAAGATCTCGTCGAGCTCCGCGTCCTCCTAACGGAGGAGGTGGAGGCCTCCACCTCCACTCCCGACTTGATGGAGACGAGGGTGGCCCGCTGCTCCGCCGCCTCCTCCGTTTGGGCCACCTCGAACTCCGCCAGTGCGTCGGCCATGGCAACGTTTGCAGCCGGAGGCGCCGGATCCGCCTCGCTTGCATCCTCTTCCTTATCCTCCAGCTCCTCGTCCTCCATGGCCGCATTCTGCTCCTGCTCCTCCTCCTCCTCCTCCAGCTTCGACGAGTCCACAGATAGGCCGGCTGCGATCCAGGCTTCGTGCCTAGTCCGGATCTGCTCAAGGAGCTCGAGCTGTCCACTCCGGTGTGAGCGTGACGTACATCGTGATTCTCTATCGGGCCATGGCGGAGAGACCGGTGGGCGATGAGCGGACTGGAAGGTGATGACGCGGAGGGGGGGGGTAGAAATGGGAACTAGATAGGGTTCAGGTGTCGCCGCCCCGCTTAAATAGCATAACTAGGACCCTCATGCGGTGCACCGGAATGGTGCCATGAATGCGTCCTCACCGCCCTCATCGCTAATAGGAGGAGACACCCATCGGACCAAAGGGTTTGTGCGTGTTTCTGTGTGGGCCATGGTCAATCCGACGTGGCGGACGTGCCCGGGCTGCCCGGGCCTCTCCATATCCGCCTCAACTTTGGGCTAGATATGAGGGATGTCGGGCGGCCTGGGTGTGTAGGGCCGGTATGTGGAACCCGTCTAGTCAAGTTTCTTTGGCCAGTCAGTGCCCGGGTGGTCCGCTCGGGCGTACATAAGGGGGGTGGGGTTAGGGAGCCCAGTTGTAGATGGTCTTATAGAAAGATAATAGTATTTCATAAGCTCGTCATGTTTATATTAGTACCAAAGAAGATGTATATATTAATTCACGTTTATATTCAATCCAGCAAACATTGACAACCTCAACGTCTCTAGCTTTGTACTTTTGGTAGAATACTGCCATTCATCCAGAAACCAGTTCCCTAAAATCTCAAGCTAGCCCAGAAAGGTGGATAACACGATTCGGTCTAGTCACACGTGTGTAATTATAATGCTGACCAGTGTAAGGCACGTACGTATGCGCGACAGCGTATGAAATAAATAAAAACACCAGGTGACTGTGCGTGAGAGAGATAGCTCTTATCAGGGAGAGACAGGGTTGTCACTTGCATGACAAGTTGACAACAGATTGAAAAGGATTACCTACCAGCTCCAACATATCAACCAGAGTTAATTTTCTGGATTTAGTCTAAGATAAGAGGGGGCTTATGTTACTTTTACAAGTGCATGGATATGATAGGGACATCCTTGCACTACTGCCAGTCCAGTGCCTCTTAGGAACACGCAATTCCTCGTTGCCTAGGAGTAGAAAAAATATGCTTGGCTGGATCAATTCCCTGGGATAAAAGGGGTCACTACTAGGAAAAGGCCTGTTAGTGGCGCATCTGTTTTGGCCATTAATGCCGCACTACAGGTGCGTCACTATCATCACGCCATTAGTAGCTAATACTAATGGCACACCCCTGGTGCGCCATTAGTATACCAGACAGTTGTGGCGCGCCAGGCAGTGCGCCATTAGTATGTCCCCTGGTGCACCATTACTATGCCTCCCAGGGGGCCATATTTACCTTGTGCTCTGGGTTACTAATGGCGCACTACTAGATAGTGCGCCACTAGTGTGTTTATTGCAGTGCGCCACTAAAGTGTTGTGTGGTGCGCCACTAGTATGAATATTAGGAATTTTTTTTTCTTTTCTGATATTTGCACATGTTACAAAATATATTACTACATAGAATATAGACAGCACAACATATAAACAGCAGATTCATCGAATACAATAGAAGATTAGTCTCCGAATACAATTCATCATATTAGGCTCCGAATTCAAAAGACCCGAACAAAGTTAGAACATTACAAGTCTCGAGACCGCGAGTAGCGAGTTTGTCTTCACATTACAAGTCGATATCGATCATCTAAACTACCATCACATAGAAGAGAGCTGCGGTCATCACGATTAGCACCATCGCGATGAAACTGGTCTTCATCCGGTTCCTCCTCCGCTCCCTCCTCTCTCCCGCTAGATAGCGCGCGTATCTAGTTTCCGCCTCCACCCTAGTGGTGTACCCTTTGTAACTGTTACCGCTGAAACGGTGAACCTATCTCCGACACTCCTCCCAGTCGTCGTAGACTGCGGAAACCTTACCCTTGTACACGACATACGACGGCATCTCTAAGCACTAGCCAAACAAAACGTTAGTAGCAATTCATAGACAATACATAAGCAATATATAAGTATGCAACAAAAGGATCGGAAGAGAAAAGCAAGACATTAATAGCATGATTAATGGTCCTACTAATAAATAGCATCGATTACATATAAGTTGAGCGACTGTCCAAACCAAAGAGACATACAAGTTCATTAAAGTTTAATTACAACATGAGCTAATTGATATTTCAGAACTACATAGCATCACTACTTTCGACTCGATTCAGGGACCGGAGCGTGGATGAAGCCGCCGTCTGTCGTGATGGTCATGAAATCACGGGCGTTGTCAGCCTGCATTTGTAGCGTTGTTTCTATCTCACTGTTGGACGGTTGATATCTAAGGTAGAACTGCCCCGAGGTACGAAGGACATCTTGATTGATGATTTCCGCAAACTCCGACTGGATGCGAAAGAATTCTTGTCTGATGTCCGCGTCCTGGATTGCCGACAAGCGTGCGGCCCAATCTTTGAGATTATTTGGTAGCAGAAGGTGATTATGGTCCCGTACGATCGCCCGCATGTGGTGGAGGGCGTAGTAGGCATCCTTCTGACCGCCAGGCGGCTGCTTGACGCAGGGGAACGTCGTATTGTGGGTGAACACGTGCTTGCCGTACCTACGAACTGGCCTGCTGAAAGTGCCTCCAGATCTGGCGTAGCCGGGGAGAACATCATCAAGAACTTTCTTGATATTTGTGTAGTCTTTCTTCGACTGACGGTCCGAGTCGAAATACGTGGCCATGGAATATTTTGGGCTTAAGAGGATGAGTGTTGAATGTGTGTCACTACAGAAAACACGGAATGTTAGAAAAAAAGAAAACGATCGAAATCTAAGAAATCATATGTTACGGGGCGGTGAGGGGATGACTTACTCGGGAGAGTAAGGCACGAGGAAGTTATCCTTATCTGGGTTTGCCAGAATGACGCCTTTGAGGTATGAACTCGTGACTTGCCGGTCCCCAGCGCTGCCCAAGATCTTGGCGCGCATGTAGAAGGGGTCGACTATCACGATGTCCGGGGTCTTGTCTCTAATGATCCGCATCTCCATACTCAGCGAAAATAGCCGAACGAAGGTGTAGTGCAGCGGATGAAGGTTAAACATAGCGAAGATGTCATCAAACCGCAGGACGATCATACCCCCGATGGCGCTATCCACAAAGCCCTTGCCCTCTGGGACCTTGGCCACGAAAACTGGGTATGCCACATCATTCTCGAAGAGACGCCGCTTCTCCAAAGAAAGAACATTGTCATGCAGACTCCGCATAGCACCGGTTGCAGCATTGAGCAGATTAGTCGGTAGCATCGGCCTACCCGCCACATGCACCCTCCTCGAGATATCCTTAGGTGAAGGTGTACTGTCCTGAGCACGGATCGTACTCGGTGCCGGCTGGCTCGCACCCTTGTTAGTCTTTCTTTTCCGTCCCTTCTTCTTCTGCTGTAATGGGATCGAGTTCTGCTCAGAGACCGCCTTCTTGAGTGTGTTGGGGCTGATAATATTTCGCACCTCGGCTATCTGAGGCTCGGTGAAGACGGCAGCTGGAGGCGTCTCCTGAGAACTGAACGCCAGACGACGCCTGTTGCAATTGGGTTTCCCCGCGGTACCAGCTAGATCGTCTTTTGGAGGGTTGGGTTCTTGAGAAGGAGGCCCCAAGAATTCGTCATCGTACCCATGTTCGTTGAAGTACTTATCGACGTTGGTAAATTTACCGTCGTCGTCGTTGTCGTCCGGATCCTGTGCCATATGCATGTCCGGCATGTCCGGTAGCATGCGGGGGTCTTGCCATGGCTTGGCGCCGGCACGACTGGCGGTGTTGTCTGTGGGGTGGTGTCCCCCGCCCCCAAACGAATCTGGCTCTTCGGCCAAAGCATGGGACAGCTTATGCAGGCATTGACGGTCATCACATCATCTTCGTCGGCCCCATGGGGTCGATACGGAGGTAATATGTCGTCGAAGCCCGGCAGCACCCGAACCAGTTGAACCCTATAAACAGTGGGTGGCATCTGATTACCGTGGAACACGCGGCTGCCCGGTTGAACGATTCTACCCTTGGCGACATCGACCAACTCGTCGTTCACGAAGTGCAGGAGAGTGCACGGAACGTCGGCGGCGCCCTGCGAAAACATGTAGGGCGTCAGGGATGCCCAGTCAAAGGCGAGGAGATGAAGTCATCAGCCGAGAGGCTTAATTAGTTACCGTGATGGCGTCGAGCTCGGCTAATGTCGAGGCACCGCCAACGGCGGGCGTGCAATTGACGGAGGGGCCGCTTGCTGCCGAGGTGCCGGCCGGCGTATTCTTCCCACACCCAGGTGCATTAAGCTGCAATGCCGGCGCCGCCGCGTGAGACACCAATGCTGCCTCCGTCGGAGACACCAATGGCGCCGCCGCGGGAGACACCAATACTGAGGGGTGCGCCATAAGTAACTTTTTTTAGTTTTATCTAATATTTTTTTAGAAAATGACAATCAAACTTGAAAACATTTATGAATGTGAAAAAATATCATCAAATTTCTTATTTGAAAATATTTATGAATATGAAAAAATATCATCAAATTTGTTATTTGAAAATATCATCAAATTTGTTATTTGAAAATATTTGAAAAAATATCATAAAAATTTGAAAACATTACCAATGGCGCACCTCCTAGGGGTGCGCCATAAGTACACTGATAGCAATGGCGCACCTCCTCCTGGTGCGCCATTAGTAACTTTTTTTTATTTTTAGTTGCATCTAATAATTTTTTAGAAAGTGACAATCAAATTTGAAAACATTTATGAATGTGAAAAAATATCATCAAATTTGTTATTTCAAAATATTTATGAATATGAAAAAATATCATCAAATTTGTTATTTAAAAATATCATCAATATTTTTTTTGGATTTTTTGTTGCATTCATTTGTGAATTGGTAAAACATTTATGAATATGAAAAATATCATCAAATTTGTCAAAATATTCATGAATTCAAAAAGTGACCATGAAATTTAAAAAAATTCATGAGTTTAAAAAATATTAAAAAATTCAATACTTTTTGTGAGTTAGAAATTCAATACCATAATAAACATAAATAAATATTCATGAGGACTAGGACAGAAGAAATATCATTTCAAAATGTTGAAATACAATCGAGAAATGAAGACTACGATTTAAATACAATCGATCTTAGCTAGCTATCTTTTCACAATCTTCTTGCCCTTCTTTTTCGCAAATGGAATTTTTCTGTGGAACGGACGTCCTTTAGGTAGGATGGTCCTGCTTCTTCTTGTGGTGTATGGCACTTCATCGTCGTCGTCATGTGATACGTCTCCAACGTATCTATAATTTTTGATTGCTCCATGCTATATATCTTCTGTTTTGGACATTATTGGGCTTTATTATCCACTTTTATATTATTTTTGGGACTAACCTATTAACCGGAGGCCCAACCCAGAATTGCTGTTTTTTTGCCTATTTCAGAGTTTTGAAGAAAAATAATATCAAACGGAGTCCAAACGGAATGAAACCTTCGGGAACGTGATTTTCGGAATGAACATGATCCAGGAGACTTGGACCCTACGTCAAGCAACCAACAGGGAAGCCACGAGGTAGGGGGCGCGCCTACCCCCCCAGGGCGCGGCCTCCACCCTCGTGGGGCCCCTGTTGCTCCATCGACGTACTTCTTCCTCCTATATATACCTACGTACCCCCAAACGATCAGATACGGAGCCAAAAACCTAATTCCACCACCGCAACCTTCTGTACCCACGAGATCCCATCTTGGGGCCTGTTCCGGAGCTCCGCCGGAAGGGGCATCGATCACGGAGGGCTTCTACATCAACACCATAGCCCCTCCGATGAAGTGTGAGTAGTTTACCTCAGACCTTCGGGTCCATAGTTATTAGCTAGATGGCTTCCTCTCTCTTTTTGGATCTCAATACAATGTTCTCCCCCTCTCTCATGGAGATTTATTCGATGTAATCTTCTTTTGCGGTGTGTTTGTTGAGACCGATGAATTGTGGGTTTATGATCAAGTTTATCTATGAACAATATTTGAATCTTCTCTGAATTCTTTTATGTATGATTGGTTATCTTTGCAAGTCTCTTCGAATTATCAGTTTGGTTTGGCCTACTAGATTGATCTTTCTTGCAATGGGAGAAGTGCTTAGCTTTGGGTTCAATCTTGCGGTGTCCTTTCCCAGTGACAGTAGGGGCAGCAAGGCACGTATTGTATTGTTGCCATCGAGGATAACAAGATGAGGTTTTTATCATATTGCATGAATTTATCCGTCTACATCATGTAATCTTGCTTAAGGCGTTACTCTGTTCTTATGAACTTAATACTCTAGATGCATGCTCGATAGCTGTCGATGTGTGGAGTATTAGTAGTAGATGCAGGCAGGAGTCGGTCTACTTGTCTCGGACGTGATGCCTATATACATGATCATACCTAGATATTCTCATAACTATGCTCAATTCTGTCAATTGCTCAACAGTAATTTGTTCACCCACCGTAAAATACTTATGCTTATGAGAGAGGCCACTAGTGAAACCTATGGCCCCCGAGTCTATCTTCATCATATTAATCTTCCAACACTTAGTTATTTCTTTTGCTTTTATTTTACTTTGCATCTTTATCATAAAAATACCAAAAATATTATCCTATCATATCTATGAGATCTCACTCTCGTAAGTGACCGTGTAGGGATTGACAACCCCTTATCGCGTTGGTTGCGAGGATTTATTTGTTTTGTGTAGGTGCGAGGGACTCGCGCGTAGCCTCCTACTGGATTGATACCTTGGTTCTAAAAAACTGAGGGAAATACTTACGCTACTTTGCTGCATCACCCTTTCCTCTTCAAGGGAAAACCAACACAGTGCTCAAGAGGTAGCAAGAAGGATTTCTGGCGCCATTGCCGGGGAGGTCTACGCAAAAGTCAACATACCAAGTACCCATCACAAACCCTTATCTCCCGCATTACATTATTTGCCATTTGCCTCTCGTTTTCCTCTCCCCCACTTCACCCTTGCCGTTTTATTCGCCCTCTCTTTTCCGTTTGCCTCTTTTTGCCCGTCTCTTGTTTGCTCATGTGTTGGATTGCTTGTTTGTCACGATGGCTCAAGATAATACCAAATTATGTGAATTTACCAATACCAACAATAATGATTTTCTTAGCACTCCGATTGCTCCTCTTACCGATACTGAATCTTGTGAAATCAATGTTGCTTTGTTGAATCTTGTCATGAAAGATCAATTCGCCTGCCTTCCTAGTGAAGATGTCGCTACTCATCTAAATAGCTTCGTTGATTTGTGTGATATGCAAAAGAAGAAAGACGTTGATAATGATATTGCTAAACTGAAGCTATTTCCTTTTTCGCTTAGAGATTGTGCTAAAGCTTGGTTTTCGTCTTTGCCTAAAAATAGTATTGATTCTTGGAATAAGTGCAAAGATGAT
Organism: Triticum aestivum; assembly: GCF_018294505.1. Taxonomy (NCBI): domain Eukaryota; kingdom Viridiplantae; phylum Streptophyta; class Magnoliopsida; order Poales; family Poaceae; genus Triticum; species Triticum aestivum. The sequence goes on along the minus strand of NC_057808.1, from coordinate 417,553,489 downwards.
TTTATCTCTAAGTATTTTCCTCCCGCTAAGATCATCTCTCTTAGAAACGATATTATGAATTTTAAGAAACTTGATCATGAACATGTTGCACAAGCTTGGGAGAGGATGAAATTAATGATACGTAATTGCCCTACTCATGGTTTGAATTTGTTGATGATTATACAAAATTTTTATGCCGGATTGAATTTTGCTTCTAGAAATCTTTTAGATTCGGCCGCGGGAGTCACTTTTATGGAAATCACTTTAGGAGAAGCTACTAAACTCCTAGATAATATATGGTTAATTATTCTCAATGGCACACTAAAAGATCTACTAATAAAAAAGTGCATGCGATAGAAGAAATTAATGTTTTGAGTGGAAAGATGGATGAACTTATGAAATTATTTGCTACTAATTGTGTTTCATCTTATCCCAATGATATGCCTTTGTCTACTTTGATTGAGAATAATAATGAATCTATGGATGTGAATTTTGTTGGTAGGAATAATTTTGGTAACAACGCTTATAGAGGAAACTTTAATCCTAGGCCTTATCCTAGTAATTCCTCCAATAATTATGGTAATTCCTACAACAATTCTTATGGAAATTTTAATAAGATGCCCTCTGAATTTGAGACTAGTGTTAAAGAGTTTATGAATTCGCAAAAGAATTTAAATGCTTTGCTTGAAGAAAAATTGCTTAAAGTTGATGAATTGGCTAGGAACGTTGATAGAATTTCTCTTGATGTTGATTCTTTGAAACTGAGATCTATTCCTCCTAAGCATGATATCAATGAGTCTCTCAAAGCATGAGAATTTCCATTGATGAGTGCAAGGAAAGAACCGCTAGGATGCGTGCTAAGAAAGATTGCTTTATGAAAGCGTGTTCTTCAAATTTCTATGAAAATAAAGATGAAGATCTAAAAGTTATTGATGTCTCCCCTATTAAATCTTTGTTTTGCAATATGAATCTTGATAATGATGGGACTGAATATGATCCACCTTTACCTAGAAGGCGTTACAAAAATTCGGAGTTTTTAGATCTTGATGCTAAAATTGATAAAAGTGGGATTGAAGAGAACAATACCCTAGATATTAATAAACCCACTATTTTGGATTTCAAGGAATTTAATTATGATAATTGCTCTTTGATAGATTGTATTTCCTTGTTGCAATCCGTGCTAAATTCTCCTCATGCTTATAGTCAAAATAAAGCTTTTACCAAACATATCGTTGATGCTTTGATGCAATCTTATGAAGAAAAGCTTGAGTTGGAAGTTTCTATCCCTAGAAAACTTTATGATGAGTGGGAACCTACTATTAAAATTAAGATTAAAGATCATGAATGCTATGCTTTGTGTGATTTGGGTGCTAGTGTTTCCATGATTCCAAAAACTTTGTGCGATTTGCTAGGTTTCCGTGATTTTGATGATTGCTCTTTAAACTTGCACCTTGCGGATTCCACTATTAAAAAACCTATGGGAAGAATTAATGATGTTCTTATTTTTGCAAATAGGAACTATGTGCCCATAGATTTTATCGTTCTTGACATAGATTGCAATCCTTCATGTCCTATTATTCTTGGTAGACCTTTCCTTAGAACGATTGGTGCAATTATTGATATGAAGGAAGGGAATATTAGATTCCAATTTCCATTAAAGAAAGGCATGGAACACTTCCCTCGGAAGAAAATAAAACTACCATATGAATCTATCATGAGAGCCACTTATGGATTGCCTACCAAAGATGGCAATACCTAGATCTATCCTTGCTTTTATGCCTAGCTACGGGCGTTAAACTATAGCGCTTGTTGGGAGGCAACCCAATTTTATTTTTAGTTTTTTTTGCTTTTTCCTTCTGTTTAGGAATAAATACTTGATCTAGCCTCTGGTTAGATGTGTTTTTATGTTTTTATTAGTGTTTGTGCCAAGTAAAACCTATAGGATCTTCTTGGATGGTAGTTATTTGATTTTGCAGAAATTTCTAGAAACTTTCTGTTCACGAAAACAATTGTTGAAAATCACCAGAACGTGATAAAATATTGATTCCAATTGCTGCTGTTCAATAAACAAATTGTCTAGGTCTTCCTATTTTGGCTGATTTTTTGGAGTTCCAGAAGTTTGCGTTAGTTACAGATTATTACAGACTGTTCTGTTTTTGACAGATTCTGTTTTTCGTGTGTTGTTTGCTTATTTTGATGATTCTAAGGCTAGTAAAAGAGTTTATAAACCATAGTGAAGTTGGAATACAGTAGTTTTAACACCAATATAAATAAATAATGAGTTCATTACAGTAGCTTGAAGTGTTCTTTTGTTTTCTTTCGCTAACGGAGCTCACGAGATTTTCTGCTGAGTTTTGTGTTGTGAAGTTTTCAAGTTTTGGGTGAAAGATTTGATGGATTATGGAACAAGGAGTGGCAAGAGCCTAAGCTTGGGGATGCCCATGACACCCCCAAGATAATCTAAGGACACCAAAAAGCCAAAGCTTGCGGATGCCCCGGAAGGCATCCCCTCTTTCGTCTACTTCCATCGGTAACTTTACTTGGAGCTATATTTTTATTCACCACATGATATGTGTTTTGCTTGGAGCGTCTTGTATGATTTGAGTCTTTGCTTATTAGTTTAACACAATCATCCTTGCTGTACACACCTTTTGAGAGAGACACACATGATTCGAAAATTATTAGAATACTCAATGTGCTTCACTTATATCTATAATTTTTGCTCTAGTACTTCACTTATATCTTTTAGAGCACGGTGGTGGATTTGTTTTATAGAAACTATTGATCTCTCATGCTTCACTTAGATTATTTTGAGAGTCTTAAATAGCATGGTAATTTGCTGAAATAATCCTAATATGCTAGGTATTCAAGAATAGTAAAAACTTTCTTATGAATGTTTTGAATACTAAGAGAAGTTTGATGCTTGATGATTGTTTTGAGATATGGAGGTAGTGATATTAAAGTCGTGCTAGTTGAGTAGTTGGGAATTTGAGAAATACTTGTGTTGAAGTTTGCAAGTCCCGTAGCATGCACGTATGGTCAACGTTATGTAACAAATTTGAAACATGAGGTGTTCTTTGATTGTCCTCCTTATGAGTGGCGGTCGGGGACGAGCGATGGTCTTTTCCTACCAACCTATCCCCCTAGGAGCATGCGCGTAGTTCTTGGTTTTTGATGACTTGTAGATTTTTGCAATAATTATATGAGTTCTTTAGTACTAATGTTGAGTCCATGGATTATACGCACTCTCACCTTCCACCATTGCTAGCCTCTTCAGTACCGTGCATTGCCCTTTCTCACATTGAGAGTTGGCGCAAACTTCGCCGGTGCATCCAAACCCCGTGATATGATACGCTCTTTCACACATAAACCTCCCTATATCTTCCTCAAAACAACCACCATACCTACCTATTATGGCATTTCCATAGCCATTCCGAGATATATTGCCATGCAACTTTCCACCATCCCGTTTATCATGACACATTCATCATTGTCATATTGCTTTGCATGATCATGTAGTTGACATAGTATTTGTGGCAAAGCCACCGTTCATAATTCTTTCATACATGTCACTCTTGGTTCATTGCATATCCCGGTACACCGCCGGAGGCATTCATATAGAGTCATACTTTGTTCTAGTATCGAGTTGTAAATAAATAGAAGTGTGATGATCATCATTTTCTAGAGCATTGTCCCAAGTGAGGAATAAAAATAAAAAAAGGAGAGAAAGGCCATAAAAAAAGAGAAGGCCCAAAAAAATGAGAGAAAAAGAGAGAAGGGACAATATTACTATCCTTTTGCCACACTTGTGCTTCAAAGTAGCACCGTAATCTTCATGATAGAGAGTCTCTTGTTTTGTCACTTTCATATACTAGTGGGAATTTTTCATTATAGAACTTGGCTTGTATATTCCAACAATGGGCCTCCTCAAGTGCCCTAGGTCTTCATGAGCAAGCAAGTTGGATGCACACCCACTTAGTTTCTTTTGTTGAGCTTTCATATATTTATAGCTCTAGTGCATCCGTTGCATGGAAATCCCTACTCCTTGCATTAACATCAATCGATGGGCATCTCCATAGCTCATTGATTAGCCTCGTTGATGTGAGACTTTCTCCTTTTTTATCTTCTCCACATAACCCCCATCATCATATTCTATTCCACCCATAGTGCTATGTCCATGGCTCGCGCTCATGTATTGCGTGAAGGTTTATAAAGTTTGAGATTACTAAAGTATGAAACAATTGCTTGGCTTGTCATCGGGGTTGTGCTTGATGAGAGCATTCTTGTGTGACGAAAATGGAGCATGACTAAACTATATGATTTTGTAGGGATGAACTTTCATACCACAATTGCTTAGTTAGTATGCTTGAAGTATTATTATTTTCAGAGGACATAATTGCTTAGTTAGTATGCTTGAAGTATTATTATTTTTATGTCAATATGAACTTTTATCTTGAATCTTTCGGATCTGAATATTCATACCACAATTAAGAAGAATTACATTGAAATTATGCCAAGTAGCACTCCGCATCAAAAATTCTGTTTTTATCATTTACCTACTCGAGGACGAGCAGGAATTAAGCTTGGGGATGCTTGATACGTCTCCAACGTATCTATAATTTTTGATTGCTCCATGCTATATTATCTTCTATTTTGGACATTATTGGGCTTTATTATCCACTTCTATATTATTTTTGGGACTAACCTATTAACCGGAGGCCTAGCCCAGAATTGTTGTTTTTTCCTATTTCAGAGTTTTGCAGAAAAAGAATATCAAACGGAGTCCAAACGGATTGAAACCTTCGGGAACATGATTTTTGAAACGAACATGATCCAGGAGACTTGGACCCTACGTCAAGCAACCAACAGGGAAGCCACGAGGTAGGGGGGCGCGCCCTCCACCCTCGTGGGCCCCCTGTTGCTCCACCGACGTACTTCTTCCTCCTATATATACCTACGTACCCCCAAACGATCAGATACGGAGCCAAAAACCTAATTCCACCGCCGCAACCTTCTGTACCCACGAGATCCCATCTTGGGGCCTGTTCCGGAGCTCCGCCAGAAGGGGCATCGATCATGGAGGGCTTCTACATCAACACCATAGCCCCTCCGATGAAGTGTGAGTAGTTTACCTCAGACCTTCGGGTCCATAGTTATTAGCTAGATGGCTTCCTCTCTCTTTTTGGATCTCAATACAATGTTCTCCCCCTCTCTCATGGAGATCTATTCGATGTAATCTTCTTTTGCGGTGTGTTTGTTGAGACCGATGAATTGTGGGTTTATGATCAAGTTTATCTATGAACAATATTTGAATCTTCTCTGAATTCTTTGATGTATGATTGGTTATCTTTGCAAGTCTCTTCGAATTATCAGTTTGGTTTGGCCTACTAGATTGATCTTTCTTGCAATGGGAGAAGTGCTCAGCTTTGGGTTCAATCATGCGGTGTCCTTTCCCAGTGACAGTAGGGGCAGCAAGATACGTATTGTATTGTTGCCATCGAGGATAACAAGATGGGGTTTTTATCAAATTGCATGAATTTATCCCTCTACATCATGTCATCTTGCTTAAGGCGTTACTCTGTTCTGATGAACTTAATACTCCAGATGCATGCTGGATAGCGGTCGATGTGTGGAGTAATAGTAGTAGATGCAGGTAGGAGTCGGTCTACTTGTCTCGGACGTGATGCCTATATACATGATCATACCTAGATATTCTCATAACTATGCTCAATTCTGTCAATTGCTCAACAGTAATTTGTTCACCCACCGTAAAATACTTATGCTCATGAGAGAAGCCACTAGTGAAACCTATGGCCCCCGGGTCTATCTTCATCATATTAATCTTCCAACACTTAGTTATTTCTTTTGCTTTATTTTACTTTGCATCTTTATCATAAAAATACCAAAAATATTATCCTATCATATCTATCAGATCCCACTCTCGTAAGTGACCGTGTAGGGATTGACAACCCCTTATCGCGTTGGTTGCGAGGATTTATTTGTTTTGTGTAGGTGCGAGGGACTCACGCGTAGCCTCCTACTGGATTGATACCTTGGTTCTCAAAAACTGAGGGAAATACTTACGCTACTTTGCTGCATCACCCTTTCCTCTTGAAGGGAAAACCAACGCATTGCTCAAGAGGTAGCATCATGTTCCATCTTCGGGTCGTCGTACTTGTCGAAGTCTTGCTCATTGGCGACTCCATCCATTCCGATGATCTTCCTTTTTCCTCTCCTCACGACAACACGACTGGGCTTTGACGGGTCGGTAACGAAGAAGCATTGGTCCACTTGGGAAGCCAGTACCCATGGCTCATTTTTCGCGGTGACGTTTGCGCCCGCGGTCTTGGATTTGGCTTCGGGTATAACCATGGTGGTGAAATACCGGTCTTCTTTTAGGACGCTCTTGGCCCATCTGACACGGAACATTGGGACCTTCTCTCCAGCGTAGCTCAGCTCCCAGATCTCCTCGATCCTTCCATAGTATCTGTCCTTGTCGTTACTGGTGTAGGATTCCATCGTTACCCCGGAGTTCTGATAACCATCGCTCTTCATGTCCTTGTCCTCGGTGTAGAATGTGTAGCCGTTTATATCGTACGCCTCATAGGTCACCAGGTTGTGCTCGGCGCCCTGTGACAAGGCGAATATGAGTTTTTCTTCTGCAAAAGAATCCTCATGTAAAGGGTACGACAGAAGCTTCTCCTTGAACCAACGCGTGAAACATGAGTTGTGCTCTTTGATTATATCTTCGTCCGTCCTCTGTTGGCCTCGGTCATTGTACGTCTTCTCAATAAAGGTTTTGTGCTCTACCACCCAAGGATCGACCACGTCTATGTGTTGTAGCGCGACTAGGTTTGCTCTTTCAAAGTCAGCGAGTCGACCCTCGAAGTCGACATGCATTTCGCGGCGACCATCGCGGTGACCCCATCCAGCGAGCCTGCCGAGGTGCCTGTTGACGGGCAGACTAACGGGGTTCTCGATGCCTAGATAATTCATGCAGTAGGAGATGCACTCTTCGGTCAGAAAGCCCTTGGCTATGCTTCCCTCTGGACGTGACATGTTGCGAATGTATCCTTTAATGACACCATTCATCCTTTCGAACGGCATCATGGTGTGCAGGAACGTCGGCCCGAGTTGGATGATATCCTCCACGATATGGACCAGCAGATGCACCATAACATCGAAGAATGCGAGCGGGAAGTACATCTCAAGCTCGCATAGTATCACCACGATCTCTTCCTGTAGCCTTCTGAGTTGCCTCAAGCCAACCGACTTCCGAGAGATGACGTCGAAAAAGTTGCATAGGCCAAATAGCATTTCACGGACGTACGCGTCCATGATCCCACGGATTGCAACTGGAAGTATCTGCGTCATCAACATGTGACAGTCGTGAGACTTCATCCCGCTGAACTTCTGCTTCACTGAGTCTAGGTATCTGCTTATCTTCCCCGCGTAACAGTAAGGAAGTTTTACTCCTACGAGGCAGTTGAAAAACTGCTCGATCTCTTCCTGACTTAGAGTGAAGCACGCGGGAGGGTAGTCATTTCCGGTCTTCTTGGCCTTTTTGCCTTTGCGCGACTTTCCGTGTCCTGCTTCGCCTCATCATCATCATCATCATCATTAGCGTGAAGCTCTTCCTTGATGCCCATTGATTTCAAGTCTGCCCTTGCTTTCGGCCCATCTTTGGTCCTCTCTGGCATGTTGAGCAGGGTACCAAGCAGACTCTCGCACACGTTCTTCATGATATGCATGACATCAAGGCTGTGAGGCACACGGTGAATCTTCCAGTACGGCAAGTCCCAAAAAACAGACCTCGTTTTCCATACCTTCAGCAGCGGCTCTGGCGCTTTTCGCTTCTTTCCCGACTCTGGCGCCTTTTGCTTCTTTCTCGGCACTGGGGAATCTTTCTAATTTTTCAACAGCTCGTCTATTTCCTCGCCGCTCCTCATACGCAGGCGTCTTCGGGGTTCGGTTTCACCATCGAACAGATCCTTGCATTTTCTCCATGGGTCATCGTCGCGAAGCCACCTTCGATGTCCCATGAACACGGTTTTCGAAGAACCGGGATCTCTATCTAGCTGGCGATACGTTGTGTCATCCATGCACCTGACGCATCCAGAAAATCCGTGGACCACCTGCCCCGCGAGATATCCGTAACCGAGATAGTCGTGCACTGTCGTGAGCAGTGCGGCTCTCATAGGGAAATATTCTTTCTCTGCGGCGTCCGACGTATTGGCTGGCATTTTCCACAGCGTGTCTAGCTCCTCTTTCAGCAGCCCCAGATACAGATTGATGTCGTTTCCTGGTTGTTTCGGCCCTTCAATTAGCATACTCATGTGAATGTACTTCCTCTTCATGCACAACCAGGGGGAAGGTTGTACATCCACACAAACACAGGCCGGGTGCTATGTGTGCTTCTCTGGCTGCCAAACGGATTGACTCAATCGGTGCTCGCGCCCAGCACGATGTTCCTTGGATCGTCCCCAAATTCTGGATGTTCGAAGTTCAACGCTTGCCACTGGCTCGCATCCTTAGGGTGACTCAGCATCTTGTCTTTTTTATTTATCTCCGGATCATTTCCGTCATCTTCTCGCTTCTTCTCCTCCCTATCCGCGTGCCAACGCAGGAGCTTTGCTAGCTTAGGGTCCGCGAAATACCGCTGCAGACGAGGAGTGATCGGAAAGTACCACACCACTTTTCGAGGAGCTTTCTTCCTCTTCTTGTATCGAGTGACGCCGCACACCGGACATATGGTAGACTCCGCGTGCTCGTCCTGATAAATGATGCAATTGTTCATGCACACATGGTATTTCACGTGCGGTAAGTCCAGAGGACACACGATTTTCTTCGCCTCCTCGAAACTGGTCGGGCACTTGTTCCCCTTGGGAAGACGTTCGTGCCAGAATGACATGTTCTCGTCGAAGTATGCGTCGGTCATTTTGTGTTTTACCTTCATCTCCAGAGCCATGAGTGTTACTTTCAGGCGGGTATCCTCGGGCCTGCATCCTTCATACAATGGAGTAACCGCGTCTCCAGTTGATCCATCTTGGCTTTCTCTCGGGCGGCAGCTCTTGCGTTATCCGTCTGCTTGAGAAGCAGCTCTTGAATATGAGGGTCCTGCACCCAGCCCATCGATGGTCCATCGTCGTCTGCTCCGGCATCTTCATCTTCATGATCATGCCCTTCGCCTTGATCTTCCTCATCATCATGTCCCGCATCTTCTACATGATGACTGTGTACTGCATCACCGTCGTGATCATGTCCCGGAGATTCTTCGTCTTCTTGCCCGCCCTCGCCGCAGTGGTTGTCTTGCTGCCCTTCCTCATTTCTTGCCCGACCCCCATGGACGACTTCATAGTCATCTTCATCACCTTGCCACCGATAGCCATCCATGAAACCACGCAAGAGCAGGTGGTCCCGCACCTGCCCGGAATCCGGGTCCGTAATAAGGCTCTTCAGCTTGCATCTTTGACACGGACATCTTATCTCCGTCTCGTTCTTTTGAAGCATCTCGGCCTTCGTGGAGCTCAAAAACCTATTCACGATGCCTTCGGTCATCGTGTGAACTATGGTCGCCTGCGGGGTAGAGCAAAACGATATTTTAGAACCAAGAAAAAATTTGGCATGACTTTGCCTAAAAATAGGACCAAAAAGAATGCATAGTGCCAAATTCTCGCCGAAACGGAAATGAATCAACATTTCGGCAAAATATTGGCAACTATCGCATTTTAAATACCGGTACCTGCAAACACAAACATATATGCAACACCACAAACATACGTAGATCTAGCTAGGCCATAAAAAGTGCATGTGCACGTTGTTGGAGGGGAAAAAGTAGATCTACAACATAAAGAAAGCTTTCCCTTACTTACCTATCAAAAAAAAGGTAATTTAACCATGAATCTATGGTGCAAATGAGGTGAGGAGGAGGAGGCAGCCGAGACAAGCTTGAAGGAGGAGGTGGAGAGAATGAAGTGGGGAAAGTGAGTGTGGTAGGTGGCTGTCCAAAATATCTAGCTGGTCTCAGGTTACTAATGGTGCACCACCTAAAAATGCGTCATTAGTAACCCTGGTTACTAATGGCGCACCAGTTAGGGGTGCCCCATTACTAGTTTTGCAAAAAAAAATTGTTAGTAGTGGCGCACCGTGGTTGTGGTGCGCCATTACTAGTTTGAACTAGTAATGGCGCACTTCACACAGGTGCGCCATTACTAGTTTTGAAAAAAAAGAAAAAAAAATTGTTAGTAGTGGCGCACAGAGCGTGTGGTGCGCCATTACTAGTTAAAACTAGTAATGACGCACTGTGCCCTGGTGCGTCATTAATAGTTTTGGAAAAATAAAAATAATTTTTTTTGCTAGTAATGGCGCACCGTGTGTCTGGTGCGCCATTAGTAATGGGGACACTAATGGCGCACCTGTATCTGGTGCGTCACTGCTATATAGCAGTGGCGCACCACATACATACATGGTGCGTCATTAATGTCCATATTAGTTATAGCCCTTTTCCTAGTAGTGGGTTGGTGTTAACAGGTAGCAGTTCGGCTGGTTATGTGGATTTTATTCCAAACATCAGATAATCAAGCAAAACCTTTTCCCTTCATTTTGACTTGAGTTGCTTAAAACACTAATCACCTTTTCAAAATAAGACTAGGCTACTGATACACGAGTGCGGTAATTCGGTGCCCAAACAGTAAATTCAAATAAAATAGCAAACAAATACTCCCTCCGTTCCAAAATAGATGACTCAACTTTATATTAACTTTAGTATAAAGTTAGTACAAAGTTGGATCATCTATTTTAGAACGGAGGGAGTAAAAAAAACTGAAATTTCTTAGTATCAAAGATGCTTGAAGGTGCGATGTTCATACACAAATTGGCATCGAAGAACATTGTTTGGACCAATTTTTGTTTTTTCTTCCTAGAGCTTGTCGAATGTCCAGACACCATCAAAATTTGCACACTATTTACGCACACGAGCATCTTTGATGCCAATTTTTTAAAGAAGTTTTTTACTATTTATTTTTGAATTTACATCTGGTGGAGATGAGCCTTGGATCAGACGCGGATTACCAACTGATACACTGCGTTTCCAGCGACCACTGGGCGATATGAGCACGAGTCGCGCGAGCTATATATAAGCCGCCTAAATTTATTTTTGATGTAAGTCGATTTTGCATTGGAAGGAAGAAGGAGGCCTTGCCGGAGCTCCAAGGCCGAAGATGAGACGACGCTTTGCAGCGACAGCGAGTTGCGACATTGCCGTTGGAGGTTTGGAAGAGGGTTGACTGATTTGGGTTGGGGTGCGCTGGTTATTGGAGATATTTGATGGCCGGGGAGGTTTAGAGGTATGGTTGGGAGTGGCTGCATCACGACGATGGGCAATGGTGAGAGGAGGGCCGGGAGGCGAGGCAGGCGCGGGAGAGTCACTTGCTATGGGTGGAGGCAGCAGAGGCAGATTGGCTGGTGGTCATGGGCGGTTTATGAGGAGGAGGGAGGATGAGCTAGAAGACTCACAACATTCATCTGATGAAGATCCGATGGCCAAAAAAGTCGACTTGCACTATTTTTTCCCAAGGACTCACCTCCTTAGTTTTTTTTAACACAGTATAATCGCAGATTCTCATATACACAGACATACACTCATCCGTGTGAAGGCACGTGCGCACACTTTATCCCTGTAAGCATCTCCAAGATACTAAGCCAACACAACATCATCGGTGCCAAGTCTAGAACTTAAACGTTGATGGGCTGATTTCACCACAAGAACATAACCGTCCCAGCTACGCTCAGTTGGTTAGTGGCTGTTTCTATCTTTACATTACGTGAACAGTTATGCTATTTTTGTTTAAACGTTTGAAAACAATGCACATTTTGCTGGCTGGGTGCACACTGCACACGACGAAAGTAATAAGGCATTTCCTTTTTCTGACGGGACCTGGACATGTTCCAGTGCGTGCTACGTAGAGTACTAGAGACCAGTGGTTCAAGCACGGCACGCTTGAGCCCGCTTTGTGCTTTCCGACCTACGTACGTCCAAATCTTTCATCGATTCTTCTGGCACGCACACCTTGCATACACTGCTCCATCGTGGCCTCGCGGGACCCGGGTCTGCATCCTTACCAGAAATGCACAACCCATGAAATGCATTGGCCACATATCAAATCAAGGCAGAGGCATGGTGCATGTGTACTCTAAAGTCAGGAAGAAGAAAACAAAGGAGTACATGGATGCCTGGCCACCTGAAGATCCTGCCTTGTGCTGCACAGTAGTACTGGAGTAGTACTAGCTTAGCCCTGGCAAAGCTTAGCTACAACACATGCAATGTACGTACGTACTTGTCTGGTGCACCTCTGTATCAGTACTGTATCACGCGTACTGGCCGTAGCCCCCCACACCCACTTGCTACTGTGGGTTCTTGCGTACCGTACAACGTCGGTATCTCATCCGGGGAGGCCACCACCGCACAGGGAAGAGAAAAGGGTTTTGATGGACCGGTGACGCTGTGCCCTCCACTCGTTGTAGGAGAGTTGGCGAGAGGAGGAAGGAGAGTCTCTCTTGTGATCTCAGAACTCAGTACCGGCACCGTCAGATCTCCCTCCGTCCTTTGGTGGCCAACTAAGATCGACGTGGGCCGGTCGAAGAGGACGAATGCAAGTACATAACCTTTCAAAATCTCCACAAATCTTACGGAACTGTAGCGTAGGGTCGACACCTGACCACCCTCCCTGTCGTGGTGCGCGCGCCTTTGGGTTAACTTAAGGTTCAGAGGCACCAAGGGTACTTGCTACTAGTAGTAGCTAGCTACAGCTACAGCGTGAAGCCAGGCAACACCCATCAGATCGGAGGATGCGCGTACGGCGAGTTACTGGGCTGTCGGCTATCTCGCCTTGTCGTCTTCCTCTGCTCTCCTGTGGAGCCGACGGCCGGCGCCGTGAGGTATGGTACGGTGGGAGCTCCCTCCCTCCCAGCTGGGTCCGTCCAGTAGCTCGAAATGTGTACCCTTCCCTACCTCCTAGCTAGTACTGGCATTGAGCTTGATGTTGCAAGTTGCGGTCACCTTTCCGTTGATGGAAACAAGGCGGCGGCTTTGGTTTGGCCCACGGAACATAGCATAGTGCGTGCGTGCTGTCACAACCAGACAAGTGTTTGCCTACTCATCATTTATCGGCCTATATTGATAGCACGCAGTCTGATTAAAACCTACTCATCTTCCTGTCCTGGCATAAGTCTCATGATTCATTCGTAGAAATGTTCGTTCTCAGCCTTCCGACAAAACAGCAAAAGCGTTTTCTCAAGATGGAAACGCTGGATCCAGTGGTGTTCCGCCGAGATACACGTTTCTGTTGTCGTTGTTCCACTTCCACCAAGGGAAAAAAAGCAAGAGCACGAGCCCGACAATGGAAGGTACGCCCCCTATGGCTAAGATCTGCGGCGGCCGGCTGCCCCGCCATGCCGTAGCGCAGGCGACATCACATCCAAGCAGGGCACGTACGAGTCTCTGCATCATCGTACGGTTTGATTGATGTGCGCTGCTCGCCACATGCCGCCGTAGCAGACTGCACGTCAAACGTCCATCGTCCTCTGAGTAGCTTCACTGTGCATCTCATTGATTTTCCTTCTCCGAGTTTATGTGGTTCTCCTCTATGTAGATTATCTATTACTATTGTTTTGGAAGAAATGCAAAATGGTTCTTACAGTGAGTTTGTTTTCTAGGATCTAAACTTCATATGTCCACGGACATGTCCGGGCGTCTTCACGGCCCGGTGGGCCAGTCTGAGGACCCCTAGGCCGATTCCGTCATGGGTCACGTTGGACGGCCCATTATGCGTTATACAAGGACTTCGGAAAACATGTTGTACAAGGAAAAGATATCAGAGCCGAGAGGACTCTACCTCCACCAACGTAGCTGACTAGGATCTGTAGCCTTAGGGTCCCCAGTATGCTATATAAACCGGGATCCAGACTAGTCGATAGATACATTACAACATACAATCTCTCGGTTCTATACCCTTGTACACCCCTATGGCAATAAACACATAGCATGAGTACATTTTTTACATCCGTCAAGAGGACCCAAATCTGCGTAAAGACTCATCTTCTGTTACCATCCAGCCTAATCAACTCTCCGCGATACCCTACCGAGGAATCTGCTGGAAGCGTCCCCGACAGTGGTGGCCCATGCAGGTCCCGCTAGGTGAACGTAGAGGCTTGATGGGAGCTCTGACCGAGTTTTGCGCGATCAGGACAAATGTTCATCTTCGGCACCACTATCTTCGTTGCTAACTAAAATGGCCACCTAGGACACACCGAGAACTTCGCTCTAGTCCGGATCGTCAGATTCAGCAATCTGGAGTGCGCCACAGATTCATGCGGAGAGCTGCTTCTCCAGGGTTTGACCTCATGTCGGGCCCAGGAACATCATGAAGAGGTCAAATTTTTTGACCCACTGATAAGTATCTAACGTATTTATATTTTTTGAAGTATTCATGCTTTATTTGCATCATTTATTTATGTTTTTGGCACAATGTTTATTTGGACTAACCTATTAATCAAGTGCCAAAGGCCGGTTCCTACTTTCTAGTTCCTACTTTCTAACGTATTTATTTGGAAAATATCAAAAAATAGCGAAAGAATCAACGTAAGGCGGTGCACGAGGGCCCCACACGGCGTGGCCATGCCCTAGGTCGTGTGGGGTGGTCGGGTGAGGCTATGGAGGTCAGTTGACGCTCTTCTTTCGCCACAAGAAAGCTAATTTTTGGGGGGAAATCCCTTAAAATTTCAGCTCAATTGGAGTTACGGATCTCCAGATATTTAAGAAAAGGTATTTGGCCGTAGAAACAGTACCAGAACAGAGAGAAAAAAGAGAGAAGAGATCCAATCATGGAGGGGCGAGCCCCTCCGGGCACCATGGAGGCCAAGGACTAGAGGGGAGCACCTCTCCCAATCTAGGGGGAGGCCATGGAGGAAGAAGGAGGGGTCTCTCTCCATCTGTCCCGGTGGCACCGGAGTGCCGTCGGGGGAACCATCATCTCGGCGATCGTCTCGAACACCTTCGGCGTCTTTGCCGACATCTCCATCACCTTCTCAACTCTATCTAGCGGTCCACTCCCCCCGGAACCCACTATAATCCCCTACTTGAACATGGTGTTTGATGCTATGAATTATTATTAAATGATTTGTGTCATCGCTATTGTGTCTGAGTAGATTATTGTTGTCGTATGGGTTAATTGGTGAATTGCTATGATTTCATTGAGTTGCATGTGGTTATGTTATTGTCCTTTAGTGCCCATCATATGAATGCACGTGTGGATCACACCTTAGGGTTAGTTGTATGTTGACAAGACTATGCATATGGCAGCAGGAGTGAACGAAACCTCGCCTCACCATGGAAATTGATACATATGGGATTGAAGGGGGGTGCAGTACATCTTAATGCTATGGATGTGTTTACCTTAATGAACTTTTTAGTAGTTTTGTATGCTTGCTATGGTTCCAATCATAAGAACGTGTAAATCCAAGTCCGGATAGTATGTTAGTAGAGGCCTCTCCCACATATAAACATGTAATGATGAACGGTCTAGTAACTTACTTAATTTCCTAGGGACAATTCCGCACACCATACCACCACCATTAAACACTCACTATTTGTTTTATATTGTACTTTTACTTACGCAACATCGAACTTTTATTTGTACGTTCTTTAATATCTACTCCCTCCATCCCATAATGTAAGACAGTTTTTGACACTACACTAGTGTGAAAAAACGCCTTACATTATGGGACGGAGGGAGTAGTAAAACTATCCTTTTATAACCGTAGTGTAGATTTATTTCTTGTTTCTAGATAAAGCAAATGTCCGGTGTACGCAGGTTTGTATAAGTGGAAAATAGGACCTGAGAGAATACCAATCCTACCTTTACCTCCTTGTGGGTTTGACACTCCATACTTACAACCTCCATCATTGGAAAGTCCTACGATAGTTCCTTACACTTAGGGACTATCACCCACCTATCACCCATCTGATCGCAAATATCGAGGATCTCACGACGTCCTATATGGCGCTACCGAGGAGATGGAAGACCTGTAGAGGACGTAGGAGATATGCCCTAGAGGCAATAATAGCGTTTGTTATTTATCTCCAAGTTTGTAATTAATGTTTATGTTTTATGCTATGATTTCAATGGTCCTTTAGCCCGTATATCCATAAAGTATCAGAGGAAACCCATGTGCATGTGTGGAATAGTAAGCGGTAAATTTATTCCTAGTCGTGCATCTAAGACTAGCTCAAGTGTTGCATGATTGTCACATTTTTCTCATCATGGTCATGACCATGCCAACAATTTTGAGGACACAATGTTAGAAGAACACTTGTGTTGAATTGACCCAATTGATATTACGCTATGAAATACATTTGTCACGACTTAATGGTTTCATAACACAAAGAAAGTTATTCGTTTGCATAATTCGTTAGACCATGAGAGTATCGAGTTCCTTCATACTTCCTTTGTGAACCTTGGGGTTTGTTAAACTTAGGGTGGCTTACGGGTTCACGAAAAAAGTATGACAAGGAATTTGATAGCTCAAGATTGGGATTTGCTCCTTCAACGATGGAGAGATATTCTTAGGGACCTCTCGGTTTTACGATATCCATCATTATCTTGCCAGACACAGTGTGATTTGATCAGAAGGATACCGAAACGCGGGAACGAGATAAGAGAACCCAACTGGTAACGAGGAAACTGACATAGTCAACAAGTTGTTGATTCACGAGAATGCCATTAAATCTCACCTCGGGTATTTGTAAGATATCGCGAAGCAACAGGAACAACATTCGGTAATTACAAGTTCACTCGAATATTCGTTCGTGTGGGTATAGGGATCAATATGGATGTCCACGGTTTGGCTATTGACCATTGATCGGAAAGTGTTCCAGCCATATCTATATTTCACCGAACCTACAGGGTCACACACTTAAGGGTCATCTATCCACAAAGTAATAGACAAGGAGTCCGATAGAAAGTCACCGAAAAAGTGTCGGGGACAACTATCATGGTTTTTTCATGGCAGATGTCCTCATGAAAGGACTAAGTCTAGAGGCCATCGCAACTTCGCTTGAACGGGGTTGATCGGGAACGAAGGACATGAGTTTACCCAGGTTCGGCCCCTCACGGTGGAGGTAAAGACCTAGTTCCTGCTTGATTGATATTGTTAGAGATCTCGATTACAAGGATGCGGATTCGCTAACCTAGCTCTCGATTGATTGTAATTTAAGTCTTTTCGCCCTAGGGCCTTCCCTTTATATAATAGGTCAAGCCCCTAGGTTTACAATAGATTCT
The DNA here is from genome assembly GCF_018294505.1 of Triticum aestivum. Taxonomy (NCBI): domain Eukaryota; kingdom Viridiplantae; phylum Streptophyta; class Magnoliopsida; order Poales; family Poaceae; genus Triticum; species Triticum aestivum. The sequence goes on along the minus strand of NC_057808.1, from coordinate 417,536,174 downwards.
GGGTCATACTACAACCCGTGTCTTACTCTGTTTTCTACTTATCTCCCAAGTAAGGAGAATCTTCACCCTTGGTCCTTCGTCAAGCCGGCCCATCAAACGCCTCCTTCGTGCCGGCCTCCATCAAGCCACACTCTAATCTTCTGGGCCTGTCATTTGCATTGATCTGGTGGGTCGAAGTGACCCATGAGCCGATGCGCTCTAGGCCGGGTCATTTCCTCCTGGCCGGGTTGTCCCGTGGGGAATATCCCCAACATTGGCCCCATTGTTTAGCTCGAATTTATCCAAGCTTAAACTTTCATCTTGAAAAAATATATGAAATGAAGGAAACAAGAAATATCAAAGGTTAACCCGGGTCTTAATCCTGCGAGCCGGAATCCTTTCTTCCTGTAATCTTCATCTTTCCCATCATATCTTTTGGCCGGGTTAAGCGATTGCCGGCTTACGAAGATTTCCCCACACTGTGGATGATAGTTCATGCTGCCGATCACTGCACGACCCTAATCAAATAGTCTGCTGCGGTTTAATTCTATGCATGGATGGCTAGATCTCACTGTCGTCCAAAAATCGTCTTATTGATGTCATGTGCAAATATACAATAATGGCTTCAGACTCAATGAAAAACATTAACAGGACTCCCATGATTGCGATTGTGTATTATTCGGCAAAAAGTACTATTATCGACTTCTTTATTTTTTTCATTCAATTCCGTGGTGATATATGCTGCTTGGACGAAACAATTGGTTCTTATTTTTAATAAAAGTTAACGTAAGTGATTTGTTTGTGCCAAGCCCAAATAGTCAAAATAATAATAATAATAATAAACTGTTCCCAACCAAACAACCATCTGTAAAAATTCCCTAACAAAAATGCTCAAAAAATATCTGTAAAAAAAGTTAACACGGTAAAAATAGCTTTAAAATGTTCATAGTTTTACATATGTTCACACTATTTTTGTTTCAAACAATTATGTTTGCATTTAAAAAAATAAAAAAAAATCCCAAAACAAAGTTCCATTTTTACTAAAACAAAGTCCATTTAAAAACGTACAACAAAAAAACATTCTTTTCATAAAAAAACATCTGTTAAAAAAATCTATTTTTCCCGTAAAAATGTTCTTTTTTAAAGAAATGTTCCAATGTTCACAAAAATGTTAAATACTCTTAAAAAGTGCTCCAATTTTTGTGAAAACATTAACTTTTATAAAAATAAGGAATTTCCATGTGCTTTTTTATTAACCTTATTATGAACGTTTATTAAAACTGGATGTAGATGGTGCACAATGGCACATGTGCTTTTTTTCGCCCGGTGCAACGCACGGGCATTTGTACTAGTATCTTTAGTGGGTGGATGAAATTTAATACACTTCTCCTTAGGGAGATCATCACGAGTAGCAAAGGATTCTCAAAATGTAGCTAGTATCTCAGAGTCAAGCCCAAATTTTGCACTAAGCTCATGAAAAACATCTGTTTCTACAAAAGACTTAACACAATCAAATTCAAGATTTATACCTGACTCATTACCTTTGTCGATTTTCAAATCTTCAAAGTTGCATTTACTTATTATTAAAGTTATGAACTATAATATCTCTCGAGAGCTCATGATTTAGGCATTTGAGCATCATGTCCTTAATACTCCCCCAAGCTTGAACGATACTTTCTCCTTTGCGAGGCCAAAACTTATAAATATAATTCTGATCATGATGAACCAAGTGCATATGATATTTTTTTAATGGAATTCCAATTTATGTCGGTTCCAGTCCCATGTTTCAGGTTCATCCAATATACTATACCATGCCAATGCTCTTACCTTCAAAGATAAAGGTAATAATTTCTTAACTCCATCCCTTGATAGGCATGCAAGCTTAAACAATCCACAATTCATCCATATAGATTAAGTGCATATCAAGATGTATTGTTCCGTCTCCTACATAGGGATTAGCATGCAATTTTCCATGATACCAGCAGGGATTTCATAATAAATATTTTCATTAATTAGGTTGAGGCACACCTCTTACTGCTTCCGCTCGAGGTGAACATACCCCGAACAAGCCTCTCAAAGGATTATCTTCCATAGTGACAACTCAAGATAAACTTTAGCATGTATTATAAATGTTTCCTTACCCAATTCCACTTACCAAAAGTGCTTCATTCCCCAGTAACGACGCCAGAAAAGAGTCTTGATGACCCACAATTATAGGGGGTCAATCATAGTCCTTTTGATAAGTAAGAGTGTCGAACCCAACGAGGAGCAAAAGGAATTAATAATTAGTTATCAGCAAGGTATTCTCTACAAGTGCTATAAATTATTTGTGACAGATAGTTTGATAGCAAGATAATTCGTAGCAAGTAACAAAAGTGACAAGGTGCAGCAAGGTGGCCCAATCTTTTTATTGCAAAGGACAAGCTGGAAGTACTTCTTATAGTGAGCAAAACATTCTCGAGGACACATGAAGTTAGGTCAAACGAAGGTCTATGGGGCCCACAAGTCATCATGGTGCGCGTAAGGGGGTATGCATGCCCCCCTAACTTGTGGCCCACTGGTGCCTCCTCTCTGATAGTTCTCTGTTGAAGTATTTTTTATATATTCCATAAAAAATCACCGTGAAGTTTCATCTAATTCCGAGAACTTTTATTCCTGCAAAAAAACAACACCAAGGTAGTTTTGCTGAAAACAACGTCAGTTCGGGTTAGTTTCATTCAAATCATGCAAATTAGAGTCCAAAACAAGAGCAGATGTGTTTGGAAAAGTAGATACATTGGATGCATATCAACTCCCCAAGCTTAACTCATTGCTTGTCCTCAAGCAATTCAGTTCACAAACTGAAAGAGATAAAGAAAATCTTAACAAACTCATTTGTTCTTGTTGTTGTATATAAGCTTAGCTAGTAATCAAGTTTTTAGAAAAGGTCATGAACTAACCACATATACGGTAACACTTAAGATCCATATTTACTCATGTCAATAACATAATCAACTAGCAGGCAGTAATGCTATATCTCGAATACCAAAACTTTGTGGAAACAACCATGATACAATATGATAGAATGGTATCTCGCTAACCCTTTCTAAGACTGCAAAACATAAATGCAGATCACCTCTGAAGTTCAAGCAATGACTAAACATTGTAATTCAGGGTAGAGGATATCCAGTCTTGCTCACACACCTCATTAATTAGACTAAATGCATATTAAACTAAGAATGAAAATAGCGCTCTCAGGGTTAGTGCTCGAATGAGAAAGTGATGACGCAACAATAAAATTAATAGATAGGCCCTTCACAGAGGAAAGTAGGGATTTGCAGAGGTGTGAGAGATCATTGCCGAAAGCACAGATAATTGCATTTTAAGAGGTGTACTTTTCTTGTCAACGGTTTATGATAAGTTTCCAATATCTTGCATGTTAAACACGTTAATGGCGGTTCCCATGCAAAAAAGTTTTACTCCCTCTCCACCATACTAACACAAACCATGGCTAGCCGAATCCATCGGTGCCTGCCAACTTTCAAATTTTTGTGGGGAGCATTTTTTATAAATAGTTTAGGATTGTGCATCCTTGTTACTAGCCTCCCTCAATTTTGATGAGTGAATAAACTTCTGTAGAGTAAAACACACTTAGCATGGAAGATATTGACTACCCCATCACTCCATGAGCAGTAGAGGCACACAAAATAGATGTTCATTTGAAGATTTAAAGATGGCACATGCAAATTTACATGGAATGTCAGGGTAATATCGTGTATAGGTAGATATTGTGGACTCTTATGGCACAACGTTGTTTTCAGGATTTGGATGTGCAAGCAGCATTTCCGTTTAGTACAGGCGAAGGCTAGCAAAAGATTGGGAAGCAACCAATGAGAGAGCGACAACGGTCATAATCATGCATTTTGAATAATTAACATTGAACACGAGCATGAGGACGATATAAACACTATGAACATAAATATCATAGAGGAAATATTGGGTTTGGATCAATTACATGTGTGAACATGTGCCAAGTCAAGCCACTTGAATTTTTCAAAGGAGTATACCACCCTAACATACTACATCATAATCATTTTAATGCATGTTGACACGCAAGATAACATGTTATCCACTCATAGCTATTTATGAAGGAAATATGCCCTTGACGCAATAATAAAGTTGTTATTTTATATTTTTTTATTCATGATAAAGGTTTATTATTCATGCTAGAATTGTATTGACCGGAAACTTAAATACAAGTGTGAATACATAAACAAATACCGTGTCCCTAGTAAGCCTCTACTAGACTAGCTCGTTGATCAAAGATGGTTAAGGTTTCCTAACTAGACATGTTTTGTCATTTGATAACGGGATCACATCATTAGGAGAATGATGTGATGGACAAGACCCATCCGTTAGCTTAGCATATTGATCGTTAAGTTTATTGCTATTGCTATTGCTTTCTTGATGGCAAATACATATTCCTTCGACTATGAGATTATGCAACTCCCGGATACCGGAGGAATACCTTGTGTGCAATCAAATGTCACAATGTAACTGGATGATCATAAATATGCTATACAGGTATCTCCGAATGTGTTTGTTGTTTTGGCATAGATCGAGATTAGGATTTGTCACTCTGAGTAGTGGAAAGGTATCTCTAGGCCCTCTCAGTAATACACATCATAAGTAGCCTTGCAAGCAAAGTGACTAAGGAGTTAGTTGCAAGCTGATGTATTATGGAACGAGTAAAGAGACTTGACGGTAACAAGATTGAACTAGGTATGAAGATACCGACGACCGAATCTCGGGCAAGTAACATACCGATGGACAAAGGGAAATACGTATGTTCTCATAAGGTTCGACCGATAAAGTGTTGGGGAACGTAGTAATTTCAAAAATTCTCCTACGCACACGCGGGATCATGGTGATGCATAGCAACGAGAGGGGAGAGTGTTGTCCACGTACCCTCGTAGACCGAAACCGGAAGCGTTAGCACAATGCGGTTGATGTAGTCGTATGTCTTCACGATCCGACCGATCCAAGTACCGAACGTACGACACCTCCGAGTTCAGCACACGTTCAGCTCGATGACGTCCCGCGAACTCCGGTCCAGCAGAGCTTCACGGGAGAGTTCCATCAGCACGACGGCGTGATGACGGTGATGATGTTGCTACCGACGCAGGGCTTCGCCTAAGCACCGCTACGATATGACCGAGGTGGAATATGGTGGAGGGGGGCACCGCACACGGCTGGAATAGATCAACAGATCAACTTGTGTGTCTTGGGGTGCCCCCTGCCCCCGTATATAAAGGAGCAAGGGAGGAGGAGGCCGCCCTAGGAGGGGCGCGCCAAGGGAGTAGGATTCCTACTCCTAGTAGGAGTAGGTTTCCTCCTTTCCTAGTCCAACTAGGAGAAGGGGGAAAGGAGGGGAGGGGAGAAGGAAGGGAGAGGGGGGCCGCGCCCCAAACCCCTTGTCCAATTCGGACTGGGATTGGGAGGGGCGCGCGCCACCTCCTGGCTGCTGCCTCTCCTTCCCACTAAGGCCCGTTAAGGCCCAATACTTCTTCCCCGTATTCCCGTAACTCACCGGTACTCCGAAAAATAACCGAATCACTCGGAACCTTTCCGATGTCCGAATATAGTCGTCCAATATATCGATCTTTACGTCTCGACCATTTCGAGACTCCTTGTCATGTCCCCGATCTCATCCGGGACTCCGAACTGCCTTTGGTACATCAAAACACATAAACTCATAATACAAATCGTCACAAAACTTTAAGCGTGCGGACCCTACGGGTTCGAGAACTATGTAGACATGACCGAGACATGTCTCCGGTCAATAACCAATAGCAGAACCTGGATGCTCATATTGTCTCCCACATATTCTACGAAGATCTTTATCGGTCAAACCGCATAACAACATACGTTGTTCCCTTTGTCATCGGTATGTTACTTTCCCGAGATTCGATCGTCGGTATCTCAATACCTAGTTCAATCTTGTTACCGGCAAGTCTCTTTACTCGTTCCATAATGCATCATCCCGCAACTAACTCATTAGTCACATTGCTTGCAAGGCTTATAGTGATGTGCATTACCGAGAGGGCCCAGAGATACCTCTCCGATACACGGAGTGACAAATCCTAATCTTCATTCATGCCAACCCAACAAACACCTTCGGAAACACCTGTAGATCATCTATATAATCACCCATTTACGTTGTGACGTTTGATTGCACACAAAGTGTTCCTCCGGATATTCGGGAGTTGCACAATCTCATAGTCCGAGGAACATGTATAAGTCATGAAGAAAGCAATAGCAAGATACTAAACGATCAAGTGCTAAGCTAACGGAATGGGTCTTGTCCATCACATCATTCTCCTAATGATGTGATCCCGTTCATCAAATGACAACACATGTCTATGGCTAGGAAACATAACCATCTTTGATAAAGAAGCTAGTCAAGTAGAGGCATACTAGGGACACATTGTTTTGTCTATGTATTCACACATGTATCAAGTTTCCGGTTAATACAATTCTAGCATGAATAATAAACATTTATCATGAAATAAGGAAATAAATAATAACTTTATTATTTCCTCTAGGGCATATTTCCTTCAGTCTCCCACTTCCACTAGAGTCAATAATCTAGTTCACATCGCCATGTAATTTAACATCAATAGTCACATATTTATGTGCTTAACACCCATAGTTAACATTGACATGTGACCAACACCAAAGGGTTTACTAGAGTCAGTAATCTAGTTCACATCGCTATGTGATTAACACCCAAAGAGTACTAAGGTGTGATCATGTTTTGCTTGTGAGATAATTTTAGTCAACGGTCTGTCACATTCAGATTCGTAAGTATTTTGCAAATTTCTATGTCTACAATGCTCTGCACGGAGCTAGTCTAGCTAATAGCTCCCACTTTCAATATGTATCCAGATTGAGACTTAGAGTCATCTGGATCAGTGTCAAAACTTGCATCGACGTAACCCTTTACGACGAACCTTTTGTGACCTCCATCCGAGAAACATATCCTTATTCCACTAAGGATAATTTTTACCGCTGTTCAGTGATCTACTCCTAGATCACTATTGTACTCCCTTGTCAAACTCAGTGTAGGGTATACAATAGATCTGGTACACAGCATGGCATACTTTATAGAACCTATGGCTGAGGCATAGGGAATGACTTTCATTCTCTTTCTATCTTCTGCCGTGGTCGGGCTTTGAGTCTTACTCAATTTTACACCTTGTAACACAGGCAAGAACTCTTTCTTTGACTATTCCATTTTCAACTACTTCAAAATCTTGTCAAGGTATGTACTCATTGAAAAAACTTATCAAGCGTCTTGATCTATCTCTATAGATCTTGATGCTCAATATATAAGCAGCTTCAGCGAGGTCTTTCTTTGAAAAACTCCTTTCAAATACTCCTTTATGCTTTCCAGAAAATTCTACATTATTTCTAATCAACAATATGTCAATCACATATATTTATCAAAAATGTTGTAGTGCTCCCACTCACTTTCTTGTAAATACAGGCTTTACCGCATGTCTGTATAAGACTATATGCTTTGATCAACTCATCAAAGCGTATATTCCAACTCCGAGATGCTTGCACCAGTCCATAGATGGATCGCTGGAGCTCGCACATTTTGTGAGCACCTTTAGGATCGACAAAACCTTCTGCTTGCATCATATATAACTCTTATTTAAGAAATCCACTAAGGAATGTAGTTTTGACATCCATTTGCCAGATTTAATAAAATGTGGCAATTTGCTAACATGATTCAGACAGACTTAAGCATCGCTAAAAATCTCATCGTAGTCAACACCTTGAACTTTGTCAAAAACCTTTTTCAACAAGTCTAGCTTTGTAGATAGTAACACTACTATCAGCGTCCGTCTTCCTCTTGAAGATCCATTTATTTTCTATGGCTTGCCGATCATCGGGCAAGTCAACCAAAGTCCACACTTTGTTCTCGATCCCATGTCAGATTTCATGGCCTCAAGCCATTTTGCGGAATCTGGGCTCATCATCGCTTCCTCATAGTTCGTAGGTTCGTCATGGTCAAGTAACATGACCTCCAGAACAGGATTACCGTACCACTCTGGTGCGGATCTCACTCTGGTTTACCTACAAGGTTTGGTAGTAACTTGATCTGAAGTTACATGATCATCATCATTAGCTTCCTCACTCATTGGTGTAGGAGTCACAGGAACAGATTTGTATGATGAACTACTTTCCAATAAGGGAGCAGGTACAGTTACCTCATCAAGTTCTACTTTCCTTCCACTCACTTCTTTTGAGAGAAACTCCTTCTCTAGAAAGGATCCATTCTTAGCAACGAATGTCTTGCTTTCGGATCTGTGATAGAAGGTGTACCCAACTGTCTCCTTTGGGTATCCTATGAAGACACATTTCTCCGATTTGGGTTTGAGCTTATCAGGATGAAACTTTTTCACATAAGCATCGCAACCCCAAACTTTAAGAAACAACAACTTTAGTTTCTTGCCAAACCACAGTTCACATGGTGTCGTCTCAATGGATTTAGATGGTTCCCTATTTAACGTGAATGCAGCTGTCTCTAATGGATAACCCCAAAACGATAGTGGTGAATCGGTAAGTGAAGTCATAGATTGCACCATATCTAATAAAGTACGGTTACGATGTTCGGACACACCATTATGCTGTGGTGTTCCAGGTGGCGTGAGTTGCGAAACTATTCTGCATTGTTTCAAATGAAGACCAAACTCGTAACTCAAATATTCTCCTCCACGATCAGATCGTAGAAACTTTATTTTCTTGTTACGATGATTTTCCACTTCACACTGAAATTATTTGAACTTTTCAAATGTTTCAGACTTGTTTTTCATCAAGTAGATATACCCATATCTGCTCAAATCATCTGTGAAGGTGAGAAAATAATGATACCCGCCGCGAGCCTCAACATTCATCGAACCACATACATCAGTATGCATGATTTCCAACAAACCTGTTGCTCGCTCCATTGTTCCGAAGAATGGCATTTTAGTCATCTTGCCCATGAGGCATGGTTCGCAAGTATCAAGTGATTCGTAATCAAGTGATTCCAAAAGTCCATCAGAATGGAGTTTCTTCATGCGCTTTACACCAATATGACCTAAACGGCAGTGCCCCAAATAAGTTGCACTATCATTATCAACTCTGCATCTTTTGGCTTCAATATTATGAATATGTGTATCACTACTATCGAGATCCAACAAACCATTTTCATTGGGTATATGACCATAGAAGGTTTTATTCATGTAACCAGAACAACAATATTCTCTAACTTAAATGAATAACCATATTGCAATAAACATGATCAAATCATATTCATGCTCAACGCAAACACCAAATAACACTTATTTAGGTTCAACACTAATCCCAAAAGTACAGGGAGTGTGCGATGATGATCATATCAATCTTGGAACTACTTCCAACACACATCGTCACCTCGCCCTTAACTAGTTTCTATTCATTCTGCAACTCCCGTTTCGAGTTACTACTCTTAGCAGCTGAACCAGTATCAAATACCGAGGGGTTGCTATAAACACTAGTAAAGTACACATCAATAACATGTATATCCAATATACCTTTGTTCACTTTGCCATCCTTCTTATCCGCCAAATACTTGGGGTAGTTCCGCTTCCAGTGACCAATCCCTTTGGAGTAGAAGCACTTAGTCTCAGGCTTAGGTCCAGACTTGGGCTTCTTCACTTGAGAAGCAACTTGCTTGCCGTTCTTCTTGAAGTTCCCCTTCTTCCCTTTGCCCCTTTTCTTGAAACTAGTGTTCTTTTCAACCATCAACACTTGATGTTTTTCTTGATTTCTACCTTCGCTGATTTTAGCATCACGAAGAGCTTGGGAATTGTTTTCGTCATCCCTTGCATATTATAGTTCATCACGAAGTTCTAGTAACTTGGTAATAGTGACTAGAGAACTTTGTCAATTACTATCTTATCTGGAAGATTAACTCCCAATTGATTCAAGCAATTGTAGTACCCAGACAATCTGAGTACATGCTCACTGGTTGAGCTATTCTCCTCCATCTTGTAGGCAAAGTACTGTCAGAGGTCTCAGACCTCTCGACACGGGCATGAGTATGAAATACCAATTTCAACTCTTGGAACATCTTACATGCTCCGTGGCGTTCAAAACATCGTTGAAGCCCCGGTTCTAAGCCGTAAAGCATGGTGCACTAAACTATCAAGTAGTTATCATACCGAGCTTTGCCAAACGTTCATAACGTCTGCATATGCTCCTGCAATAGGTCCGTCACCTAGCGGTGCATCAAGGACATAATTCTTTTGTGCAGCAATGAGGATAATCCTCAGATCACAGATCTAATCCGCATCATTGCTACTAATATCTTTCAACTTAGTTTTTCTCTAGGAACATATCAAAAATAAAACAGGGGAGCTAAACGCGAGCTATTGGTCTACAACATAGATATGCTAATAATACCAGGACTAAGTTCATGATAAATTAAAGTTCAATTTAATCATATTACTTAAGAACTCCCACTTAGATAGACATCCCTCTAATCATCTAAGTGATCACGTGATCCAAATCAACTAAACCATGTCCGATCATCACATGAGATGGAGTAGTTTTCAATGGTGAACATCACTATGTTGATCATATCTACTATATGATTCACACTCGACCTTTCGGTCTCAGTGTTCCGAGGCCATATCTGCATATGCTAGGCTCGTCAAGTTTAACCCGAGTATTCTGCGTGTGCAAAACTGGCTTGCACCTGTTGTATATGAACGTAGAGCTTATCACACCCGATCATCACGTGGTGTCTCGGCACAACGAACTTTGGCAACGGTGCATACTCAGGGAGAACACTTTTATCTTGAAATTTAGTGAGGGATCATCTTATAATGCTACCATCAATCAAAGCAGAATAAGATGCATAAAGGATAAACATCACATGCAATCAATATAAGTGATATGATATGGCCATCATCATCTTGTGCTTGTGATCTCCATCTCCGAAGCACCGTCATGATCACCATCGTCACCGGCGCGACACCTTGATCTCCATCGTAGCATCGTTGTCGTCTCGCCAACTATTGCTTCTACGACTATCGCTACCGCTTAGTGATAAAGTAAAGCATTACAGGGCGATTGCATTGCATACAATAAAGCGACAACTATATGGCTCCTGCCAGTTGCCGATAACTTGGTTACAAAACATGATCATCTCATACAATAAAATATAGCATCATGTCTTGACCATATCACATCACAACATGCCCTGCAAAAACAAATTAGACGTCCTCTATGTTTGACTGCGCGTACTCTCCAGTCATCAGGTGGATGAACCACCTGACCGGGTCTGCTGCTGGGCTAAACGGCGAGCCCCTCTCTCTCGCTCAACGTGCGCCTGCACGTCCTGCATGCTAGGCATGCCGTTGTATCCTCTCACCCCACCTCTCTGTACTCTACTGATGTACCCTATATAAGCCCATCGAGGCCATGTAATACAATGTGTGAGAGTAATATAATCCAACTTGGTATCAGACGCATCTTCCGATCCACCTCTCTCGCTTCCGCCATGAACCGCCTCCTCCGTCGCTCTCGCTCCGCCGACTTCGACTCGCCGGCGGCACCTACGCGACCCTTCGCCGCGGTTCCCCTGACCGCCGCGCCCCCCGCGGCCGTCCACGCTCCCGCCATGGCCGCCCCAGCTCCGACCACGGCCTTCCCCAACCCCGCCGCGGTCCCCGCGGCCCGTCCATCCCGGCTCATGCCGGACGTCGTCCGCGGCAAGGCGCCCGTCCCCGAGGCCGCTCCCTCTTCCTCGACCACTGCGGCTCACGGGCTCCACCTCGCCGAGGCCCCGGCGCCACCTCCTGTGGGCTCCCTTCGCACCTCGGGCAGCGTCCCCGTCCCGCCAGTCCACCACGGCGCCATGATCCCGCGCCTCTCCACGCCCGACGCCGGCTCCTCCTTCGCTCCCGCCGGCCTGCCGTCTTCGATCGCGCATCACTTCCAGTCCAAACTGGACTTAGAGTCCGGTAACTATACAAAGTGGCTTCATCTCTTTTATGTCATCTGCTGTAAACACAAAGTGCAGCATCATCTCGACGAGGCCGCCGCCCCGCTGCATGAGAGCGCGGTCTGGCGCAATGATGACCTAACCATAGTCCTGTGGTTCTATGGGGTCGTCGCCGACGAGCTGATGGACGTCGCCGCTTCCCCGGCGAGCACCGCCTTCGACATCTGGTCCCAGCTGCACCTGATCTTCCGCGACAACCAAGCAGGTCGCGCCGTGATCCTCAGCGCCGAGTTCCGCAACTTGGTGCAGGGGGGTCTCTCCGTCGCCGAGTACTGTCGGCGCCTCCGGACCCTCGCCACCGAGCTCTCCGAGGTCGGCGAGCGCGTTACCGACCAGACCCTGACTCTGCAGCTGATCCGTGGGCTGAACCGCAAGTTCCACGTCATGGCAACTCTCCTCCCGATGCAGTCGCCCTTCCCCACGTTCGCGTAGGCGCGCTCGCGTCTCCTCATGGAAGAAATCTCGGCCAACGAACGCGCTCGCCTTGAGGGGCACCCCGAGGTCACCACCACGGCGCTCACCATCGGCACCGCCGGCACCGGCTTCCCCGCCGATCGCCCCGCCTCTGGCTCCTCCATCGACCGGGCTTCGCACGACAAGGGCAAGGGCGCGGCGTCCTCCAGCACCGACACCCCCGCGCGCGGGCGTGGGCGCGGCCGCGGCCGCGGTCGTGGACGCGGCTCCCCCACTGCGGGTGGCTCCTCGACCGGGCGCGGCGCCGTCCCTCCCGCCGCTGGCTCGCCGCTCTCTGGGTTCTTCGCCCCCTACGGCACGCTCCTGCCCGGGCCGCCTCCGCCTCATCCCGCCTGGGCCGCGCCTAACGCCGCGGGGGTGCTGGGGCCACGCCCTCCGCCTCCTCATCAGGCGTACCCGCTGGCTACCGCGCCACCGGCCGGCGGCCCCACGTGGGAGCAGTACCACCAGCTCTACGCCGCGCTTCAGAACCTGTCCATGCAGCACCATGGCGGCGGCGGTCAGGAGTGGTTCTTGGACACCGGAGCTTCTTCCCACGTGACTGGTATGACGTCCACTCTCTCCAAGTATTCTTCCCCATCATTGCATCATTCTTCTGAAATAGTTGTTGGTAACGGATCTCGATTACCTATTACTGCTGTTGGCTCCACCTCCGTTTCCTCCTTCTCCCTTAATGACGTTTTAGTATCACCTACTATCATCAAAAATCTAATTTCCGTACGTCGTTTCACCATTGATAACCACTGCAGTATCAAATTTGACCCGTTCGGTTTTTCCGTGAAGGACCTAGCCAGCCGCAAGATCATCCTGAGATCCAATAGTCACGGGGACTTGTATCCTTTCTTCACCAACACCGGCGTCCAAGCTCTCCTCACCGTCGTTGGCGGCGACGTGTGGCACCAGCGATTGGGGCATCCTAGCAACAAGACTGTTTCTATTTTATCTCGCACTTTCCTTCCAACATGTAATAATGGTGTGTCTAAAACTTCTGTTTGTACGGCATGCCAATTAGGCAAGCAGCCACGGCTGCCTTTTCCCACTTCTACTTCTACTACTAGTGCGCCATTCCAACTCATACACTGTGATCTGTGGACTTCCCCCACTTGTAGTTTTTCTGGCTTTCAATATTATTTAGTGATACTCGACGACTACTCTCACTACTCTTGGACTTTCCCTTTGCGCCACAAGTCTGACACCGTTGACGTTCTTCACCGCTTTCACGCTTACGTCCTTACTCAGTTTCACGTTGCCATTCAGTGTATGCAGTGCGATAACGGAGGAGAATTCCTCACCACCTCCCTTCGCGACCTTTTCTCTCGGTTTGCCTCCTTTCGCCTATCCTGCCCCCACACCTCGCCCCAAAACGGCAAGGCCGAGCGCCTTATCCGCACTACAAACGACATCCTACGAGTGCTCCTCATCCATGCCAACCTCCCGCCACCATTCTGGGTAGAAGCTCTTCACACCACCACATATATACTCAACCGCCGCCCATGCTCCTCCATCGCCTCCGAGACACCCTTCTTCCGCCTTCTCGGCAAACACCCCACATATGACCATATGCGCGTGTTCGGCTGCCTCTGCTTCCCTAACACCATTGCCACCAGCCCGCACAAACTCTCCCCGCGCTCCACTCGCTGCGTCTTCCTCGGCTACCCCTTAGAACACAAGGGCTATCGGTGCTTCGACCTCTCTACCCGCAAGGTTATCATCTCTCATCACGTCACATTCGACGAAACGGTTTTTCCCTACTCATCTGGCGCCACGCCACCGCAGCGCCCTCGTACGTCCACAGAAAATCCGGGCCTTGGGATCCCCCCGACCTCTGCGCACCTACCTCGTACCTGCCTCGCCATACAGCACCCGCCATGCAGCACCCGTCGCCCACTCCACGCGCGACCCCTCTTGGATCCCCCCTGCCATGCAGCCAATCCGCGCCCCCTCCTGGATCCCCCGTATCCCCCGCCATGCAGCCAATCCAGAGCTGCTCGCCAGCCGCCGCGACCCCACCACAACCATCTCCCGCCCGTGACCCTGCATGCACGCCCACGCCCTGCGTCTCACCCACGTCCCTCGGGACCGCCCCGCCATGCAGCCCCCATGCACGCCCGCCCCCTGCTACGTCCTCCCTTCCTCCTCGGGCCGTCCCTGTCGCACCCCCTACCAACCTTCACGGCATGCGTACCCGTGCTAAATCTGGATTCGCCCAACCCAAAGCTCTCACCACTTCCTCACCCGCTCCTGTGTCCTCCGCTATCAGTCCCATCCCTTCTTCTTACCGTGTTGCCCTCAAGGATCCAAACTGGGCCAACGCTATGCGAGAAGAATATGATGCACTAATGCGGAATAACACTTGGAGTTTAGTGTCACGTCCTGCAGGTACCAACGTCGTCACAGGGAAGTGGATATTCCGGCACAAGTACAACTCCGACGGCTCCCTCGCTCGCTACAAAGCGCGGTGGGTCTTGCGTGGCTTCACACAACAGGCCGGCGTCGACTACGATAAGACGTTCAGCCCTGTCGTCAAGCCGGCGACCATCCGCACTGTGCTCAGTCTTGCGACGGGGCGCGGGTGGCCTATTCATCAACTCGACGTCAAGAATGCCTTCCTCCACGGCCACCTCGCCGAGACCGTCTACAGCGCTCAGCCCTCCGGCTTCATCGACCCTTCCTCGCCCTCGCATGTGTGCCGGCTGAACCGCTCTCTCTACGGCCTCAAGCAGGCCCCGCGGGCGTGGTTCACCCGCTTCACTACGCACCTCCGTACCCTCGGCTTCGTGGCGTCGAAGGCGGACTCATCACTGTTCGTCCTCTGCCGTGGTGAGCAGCTCGCCTACCTGCTGCTGTACGTGGATGACATCATCCTTACCGCCAGCTCGGGTGTCGTCCTCCACTCCGTGATCCAGGCGCTTCATCGAGAGTTCGCGATGACGGACCTCGGCGCACTTCATCACTTCCTTGGTATCAACGTCACCACCACGGCTCGCGGTCTCTTCCTCTCTCAGGAACAGTACGCCTTGGAGATTCTCGACCGCGCCGGGATGCTCAACTGTAAGCCGCTCACCACGCCGGTTGACACGCTCGCCAAGCTCTCCAGCGACGATGGGCCGCTCTTCCACGACCCATCCCTCTACCGCAGCTTGGCCGGTGCTCTCCAGTACCTGACGTTGACGCGTCCGGATCTCTCCTACACGGTGCAACAGTGTTGTCTGTTTATGCATGCACCGCGGGATTGCCACTTCCAGCTTGTCAAATGGATTCTCCGGTACGTTCGTGGGACGACACAACTCGGTCTTCAGATCCACCGCGACACCTCCACCGAGCTCACTGCCTACTCCGACTGGGCCGGCTGCCCCGACACACGAAAGTCCACCTCGGGCTTTTGTGTCTTCCTCGGCAGCAACCTTCTCATTTGGTCGTCGAAGCGCCAGAGCACTGTCTCTCGGTCCAGCGCTGAGGCCGAGTACCGCGCGGTTGCCAATGCCGTCGCCGAGGCAGTGTGGCTGCGCCAGCTTCTTGGAGAACTTCACCAACACCCCTCGCGAGCTACCGTGGTCTACTGCGACAACGTTAGCGCCGTCTACATGTCCAGCAATCCAGTGCAACACCAACGTACGAAGCACATTGAGATCGATCTCCACTTCGTACGGGAGCGAGTTGCACTGGGCGCGATCCGAGTCCTTCATGTGCCCACGAGCTCCCAGTTCGCAGACATCTTCACGAAAGGGCTGCCGACGCGCATCTTCACCGACTTTCGTTCCAGCCTCAACATTGGCGAGCCCCACGTTCAGGCTGCGGGGGGGGGGGGGGTGTTTGACTGCGCGTACTCTCCAGTCATTAGGTGGCTGAACCACCTGACCGGGTCTGCTGCTGGGCTAAACGGCCAGCCCCTCTCTCTCGCTCAACGTGCGCCTGCACGTCCTGCATGCTAGGCATGCCGTTGTATCCTCTCACCCCACCTCTCTGTACTCTACTGATGTACCCTATATAAGCCCATCGAGGCCATGTAATACAATGTGTGAGAGTAATATAATCCAACTCTCTACTTTGTTGTTGCAAGTTTTACGTGGCTGCTGCGGGCTGAGCAAGAACCGTTCTTACCTACGCATCAAAACAACAACGATAGTTCGTCAAGTTAGTGCTGTTTTAACATTCTCAAGGACCGGGCGTAGCCACACTCGGTTCAACTAAAGTTGGAGAAACTGACATCCGCCAGCCACCTATGTGCAAAGCACGTCGGTAGAACCAGTCTCGCGTAAGCGTACGCGTAATGTCGGTCCGGGCCGCTTCATCCAACAATACCGCCGAACCAAAGTACGACATGCTGGTAAGCAGTATGACTTGTATCGCCCACAACTCACTTGTGTTCTACTCGTGCATATAACATCTACGCATAAAACTTGCCTCTGATACCACTGTTGGGGAACGTAGTAATTTCAAAAAAATTCCTACGCACACGCAGGATCATGGTGATGCATAGCAACGAGAGGGGAGAGTGTTGTCCACGTACCCTCGTAGACCAAAAGCGGAAGCATTAGCACAACGCGGTTGATGTAGTCGTACGTCTTCACGATCCGACCGATCCAAGTACCGAACGTACGACACCTCCGAGTTCAGCACACGTTCAGCTCGATGACGTCCCGCGAACTCTGATCCACTAGAGCTTCACGGGAGAGTTCATCAGCACGACGGCGTGATGACGGTGATGATGTTGCTACCGACGCAGGGCTTCGCCTAAGCACCGCTACGATATGACCGAGGTCGAATATGGTGGGGGGGGGGGGCACCGCACACGGCTGGAATAGATCAACAAATCAACTTGTGTGTCTTGGGGTGCCCCCCAGCCCCCGTATATAAAGGAGCAAGGGAGGAGGAGGCCTGCCCTAGGAGGGGCGCGCCAAGGGAGTAGGATTCCTACTCCTAGTAGGAGTAGGTTTCCTCCTTTCCTAGTCCAACTAGGAGAAGGGGGGAAATGAGGGGAGGGGAGAAGGAAGGGAGAGGGGGGCCGCGCCCCAAACCCCTTGTCCAATTCGGACTGGGATTGGGAGGGGCGCGCGCCACATCCTGGCTGCTGCCTCTCCTTCCCACTAAGGCCCATTAAGGCCCAATACTTCTTCCCCGTATTCCCGTAACTCCCCAGTACTCCGAAAAATATCCGAATCACTCGGAACCTTTCCGATGTTCGAATATAGTCGTCTAATATATCGATCTTTACGTCTCGACCATTTCGAGACTCCTCGTCATGTCCCCTATCTCATCCAGGACTCCGAACTGCCTTCGGTACATCAAAACACATAAACTCATAATACAAATCGTCACAGAACTTTAAGCGTGCGGACCCTACGGGTTCGAGAACTATGTAGACATGACCGAGACACGTCTCCGATCAATAACCAATAGCGGAACCTAGATGCTCATATTGGCTCCCACATATTCTACGAAGATCTTTATCGGTGAAACCGCATAACAACATACGTTGTTCCCTTTGTCATCGGTATGTTACTTTCCCGAGATTCGATCATCGGTATCTCAATACCTAGTTCAATCTTGTTACCGGCAAGTCTCTTTACTCGTTCCATAATGCATCATCCTGCAACTAACTCATTAGTCACATTGCTTGCAAGGCTTATACTGACGTGCATTACCGAGAGGGCCCAAAGATACGTCTCCGATACATGGAGTGATAAATCCTAACCTTGATTCATGCCAACCCAACAAACACCTTCGGAAACACCTGTAGAGCATCTTTATAATCACCCATTTACGTTGTGACATTTGATTGCACACAAAGTGTTCCTCCGGATATTCGGGAGTTGCACAATCTCATAGTCCGAGGAACATGTATAAGTCATGAAGAAAGCAATAGCAACATACTAAACGATCAAGTGCTAAGCTAACAGACTGGGTCTTATCCATCACATCATTCTCCTAATGATGTGATCTCGTTCATCAAATGACAACACATGTCTATGGCTAGGAAACATAACCATCTTTGATGAACAAGCTAGTCAAGTAGAGGCATCCTAGGGACACATTGTTTTGTGTATGTATTCACACATGTATCAAGTTTCCGGTTAATACAATTCTAGCATGAATAATAAGCATTTATCATGAAATAAGGAAATAAATAATAACTTTATTATTGCCTCTAGGGCATATTTCCTTCATAAATATCTTCGTAGAATATGTAGGAGCCAATACGGGCATCCATGTTCCGCTATTGGTTATTGACCGGAGAGGTGTCTCGGTCATGTCTACATAGTTCTCGAATCCGTAAGGTCGGCACGCTTAATGTTCGTTGACGACATAGTGTTATATGAGTTATATGTTTGGGACCGAATGTTGTTTGGAGTCCCGGATGACATCATGGACATGACGAGGAGTCTCGAAATGGTCAAGAGGTAAAGATTGATATATAGGACGATGGTATTTGGACACCGGAAGTGTTTCGGAGTGCACCGGGTAGTCATCGGGTCACCGGAAGGGGTTCCGGACACCCCCCGGTAGGTGTATGGGCTTAATGGGCCAAGGAGGGGACAGACCAGCCCACAGGGGGCTGGTGCGCCCCTCTCCCTGGCCGACCAGCCCTTGGGAAGGAAAGGGGGAAGGCCTAGCCCCTCCCGCCTTCCCCTTCTCATGGAAGAAAGGAAAAGGGGGGCGCTTTCGGTGTTCTGGGAACAGGGGTCCCCAGATTTGCCTGCCTGCGGCCCACGACCTGGCTACGCTAGCGGGCCCATACGGCCCATCTTCATCGACAAGGCAATCAAGACCGTCGCGAGGGGCCAAGCCTCGCGGCGCGGACACGCAAGACCTCCTCAAGAGCGGCCTAGCGAGGCAGGCTCACGAGGAGCGGAGATATCAAGGCGGGGCAAACCTCACAAGGTTCTCGTGACGTGAGCCGTGACGCTCGGCACCAGGCGGGCGCCAGCGCGTGCAGCGTCCTTGTTTTCTCTTTGGTGCTATGGAGGCAAGCGCAGGCACGGAGTACCGAGGCATCAGGCAAAGGTTTCCATATCAGTGCAATGAGACCAAGACCAGCGGGACGGCAAGGCGGAGGTCACCGTGGAGCCCAAGACGGCGTCATCACCAGAGCCTTTAGCAGGCGAAGACCACTTTTGTCAGGATAGCTTGTACTAGCTGTCCCCTTTCAAATTTTCCCGCCGTTGTTGGCTCCCTTCCCGTTCATTATTTGCGGAGAGGACCAGGGCCTATATAAGTAGAGCTAGCCACCATAGTAGAGGGGAGGTTGAACTGATCAAGTTCTCACCCACAAGTCCACAGAGCACAAGACCGCCTCGACCTCAGGAGGCTGTTCTTCCCCTTGTACTGTTCATCATCAGCCCAAGAGGCAATCCACCACCACACACTGGAGTAGGGTATTACACCACAATGGGGGCCCGAACTAGTATAAATCTCGTGTCTTTCTGTGTTGCGAGTTCGTCGAGTTTGTCCGTGAGATCTTAGCGAGCTAGGGCGTGGATCGGTAGGAGGGAAAGAACTTCGCGCGCACCCCAGAGTTCGAACATGAAGGGTTTTGCCGGAACCCCAAATCCGACATTTGGCGCGCGAGGTAGGGGTGCGCCATAGCTTCCTTTTCGTCGATCCGTCGCTCCGTCGCTCCGTCGTCTCCATGGCGGACGCTCGTCACGCTCGAGCTGAGCGCCGGGCTGCCCTCACCGCCCGCGTTGCTCAGACGGCTCCCGTCGGCGGGCCACCTCGTCGTTCTCCGTCTCCCGCCGCCAACGCCGCTACTGGCCCGGCAGGGAACAAGCAGCAAGCGTCCTCGCTGCACCCAACGGTGCGGCAGGACGGCCGCACCGCCACTCCATCGCTGACCCCGGCCGGTTCCTCGTCCCATGCACACCGCGCTCCTATGGATGCGCGGGCCGCGCTCCTCGCGGCTAACGAGCTCCTGCGCTACCGCCCGGTCGAGGACCTCTACGAGGAGTGACTCGACCGCGTCGCGGAGCTCGTCTGCACCGCAAGAGGCTCCCCGGCGCCGTCCCTTTCTCTGCCTCACCCTCCGCCAGCCACGGGCGACGTGGCTCATGGCGCGCCTCCACCACCTCTGCCCCAAGACTGCGCCTTGGCGCCAAGGAGCGCGGCCCCGCTGCGTGATCCACCACGCCCGGTGCCCGCGCGGGAAGAGAGGAGCTGCCAAGAAATCCCTCGGCCGCGGGAAGCTGCACCTGTGCTCCCCGCACCGCCTCGTCAAGACCGCGCGCCCCCTGCGATGGCGGTGCGTGGACCTCATCAAGACCAAGCCCCACCTCTGAGGCGGGCCCCGGCGACCACGGCCGGGTGCCACGCCTTCGCCCCCGAGCTGCGTAGTGTCGCTTGGCCGGGCAAGTTCAAGCCGGATCTGCCCCCTCGCTACGACGGCACTGCCGACCCCGCGGAGTTCCTGCAGCTCTACGAGCTGAGCATCAAAGCGGCCAATGGCGATGAGAAAGTCATGGCGAACTGGTTTCCCATGGCTCTCAAACATGGTGCCCGCTCCTGGCTCCTGAACCTGCAGCACGGCTCGATCTCCTCCTGGGAAGAGATACGCGACCGCTTCGTCGCCACTTCCAGGGCACCCGTGACCGCCCGCCGGCCGCGGGCGACCTGCGCCGCGTCAAGAAACAACCAGGCGATCTCCAGAAGTACATCCAGCGCTTCAACAAAACTCGCCTCAAGATCCCCAAGGTCACGGACGAGGCCATCATCTGCGCGTTCTCCGATGGCGTCCGTGACATCAAGATGAAGGAAGAGCTCGCTATCCACGAGGAGCTGTGCACATCTCAGGAGCTGTTCAACCTGGCGACCAAGTGCGCAAGAGCTGAGGAGGGGCGCCTTTCCCTCCTCGAGCTGCCAGCTGCGGGCGCAGAGGAGAAGAAGGCCAAGGCCAAGGACGTGAAGCGCAAGGAAGCGACCGTGCTCGCAGCGGAGCCCGACACCAAGCGGGGCAGAGATCAGCCCGAGTCATCCAAGAACAGTCGGCCGTTCTGCGCCTTCCACAACCTGAACACTCACAACACCAGCAATTGTCAAGAGCTCAGGGCCATTCGCGAAGGACGCTTCGGTCGACGCCCCGAGTGCAACGACCGTGGCTACGGCCGAGGAGGAGGACGTGGTGGCGGACGCTGGGACGACCATGGCCCACATCAGGAGTGGCGCGACCGTCCTCATGAGGACTGCTGGCAGGATCATCCTCGTGAGGGCGCCTGGAGAGACCAGCCTCGTGAGGAGCGTCCTCAAGGCAACGCCGGTCTTCCCCCGCCACCGCCACCGCCAAGGAGGAACGACGACCACCATGAAGACGAGGGGGCTGGGGGCTTTCAGGAGCCGCGTGTTATCGCTTGCATCTTGGGCGGAGCTCAGGCCCCAGCCTCGCAGCGCATCTTCAAACAATTTGCTCGTGAAGTGAATGCAGTCTTCCCCAAGCTCGAGGCCACACGTCCGCTCAGGTGGTCCCAGTGCGCCATCACCTTCAACTCGGCAGACCAGCTCAAGTGCGCAGCCACCGCTGGCGCCCTCCTAATGCTTTGTTCACCAGTCATCAGCAACGTGCAAGTTACCAAGACCCTCATCGACGGCGGCGCAGGGCTTAACGCCCTGTCCGTCGACACATTCGACAACCTCCAAGTCCCGTATGAACAGCTTCAGTCTACCAAGCCTTTCTCAGGAGTGACTGACGGGTCCACCACACCAATTGGGCAGGTCCGCCTCCCTGTCACCTTCGGGGAATGCAAGAACTACCGCAACGAGCTCATCGACCTCAACGTCGCGCACATCCGTCTGCCGTACAATGCCACCCTCAGGTATCCAGCCCTGGCCAAGTTCATGGCGGTGACCCACCACGGCTACAACGTCCTCAAGATGCCGGGAAGCGGCGGAATCATCACGGTCCCAGAAGAGAGAGATGCGGTGTGCTCCCTTGAGCGCGCCTTCCAAGCTGCAGCAATTGACGACCCCGACAGCAAAGGCGTGGGCCCTCCAGAGGCCATCCCCAAGAAGAAGCAGCTGCGCCGTGCCGGATCTCAGAAGAGTGACGACGCTGCTGGAGCCTCGTCAGGATCAGCGCCCGCTCCAGGGGCGCCTCCCTCCATCGCATACGAAGGCGCGCCCGGCGCCCTCCTCGGGTAGGGCTCAGGGGCTCTCTTCTGGAGGGCCTCGGACCTTGCCAACCTCACGAGGGAGGCGCTTGGGCACCACTTGGAGGTGTGCTTCGCGGCACGTTTCCCTGAGGGTACCACAGGGCAAGGAGTGCCCACCGCTCAGGAGTTCATCACTGAGACCACTCAGGAACTGCAAGAGGCAAGGACCATGTGCGGCGACCGCCGCTCACGAGGCGCAGGTCCCCATCCAGGCGAGGATGCCGGGCTGCGCGTCTGCATCGATGTCCCAGGGCTCAACAGGGCCGCATCTCAGGAGCTTTTCTGGCCTTCGTGCGTGGGACGCTGCGTGGGTCCACCGCACAGCTATGTTCGCATGCCCTTCGGCCTGCCGAGCGTGTCATCAGCCTACCAGCGCAACATGCGGCGTGTCTTGGCGGCTCAGGAGGCCAGGCACCACGCCGTCTTGGCAGAGATGGAAACGGTCTTCAGGGAACCACTTGAGCCCCTAGAGCCTCCCGAGGCTCAGGGCCCCGGTGGCTCGTGAGGAGCCATTCCTTCGCCGCGTACCTTTAGCTGCCCCAACTCTCCTTCGTCAATAGAACCAGGTGACATTTTCCAAGTTCGTTTAGCTGGGAGCGCCCCTTGGGCTGCATTATTCCCAGGCCGCGTGGGTCCGTCCCTGTGGCATGTATCCCTTTTGCTTATGTCTTTAGCTTACCTTGCTGGGGGCGCCCCTCAGGCTACATTATCCCCAAGCCGCTCGGGCCTGACCCAGTGGCATGTATCTTTATGCATTTACCCAAGCTGATTTGTCCTCCATGCCTAATCTGCCTATGATTACCGCCTGCTCGGCTGCCACCTGGTCAATCGTTGCCTCCCACGGGGCCTCCTCACACAGGCACGACGCTGGTGCATGGGTCCGTCCCTGCCACGTCGACAAACCTGAGCGGTCGAGCACTGGCTCGCGGCACGCCCCGCGCATGTCACCTCATCAGGCCCTCAGTGCCTTCATCTCGTCTCAGAGCAAGGCTGGCAACCATAACGGCAAAACCGTGTTTCTCCTTGTGATGACCTGCAGGAACCTCCCGAGGACAATAGCAGGCGGAACCGCGGGCTCTCTCCTCTTACAAGCAATCCGCTTGCGCGTTAAAGGGGGGCTCCTGAGCATCGCGACTCAGGAGCTCTTACTGGCTCTCCAGCCCTCACCCCCTGGCCTTGACCACGGCATCGCGACCTGGCATACTAGTGGCGGCTGAGCTTGCTCGAGGGCCGGGACCCGAGGACTTAGAGCACGAAGGAAAGCATTGGAAGGGGAAGGACCCGTACGGGCCTAACCTAGCTACGCTGTGGATGGTAGCGCACAAGCCTGGCGCATCACGAAGAATCGACCCGCACCACTGAGATAAGTCTCGCGCTCGGATCGGCTAATCGTTGGAACCTTAAGATCACGGTCATCGCAGCTCTGCCGCAGCCACGTCGCCTCCCTTTCTTATCTTACCATAGCCGCTTGAGCGCTAAAGGGGACCTCCTGAGCATCGCGCCTCAGGGGCTCTTACCGGACCTCGGGCCGCACACCTCCTGGCCTTGACCACGGCACGCGACTTGGCATACCAGCAACGGCTGTAGCCTGCCTGGGGACTGGGACCTGTCAGCGTAGAGCAACAAGCTATCGCGAGGTTGGAAAGGGGAGACTGAGCCTTGACAGGACATGCGCTCGTGAATTTTCATAATAAGGAAGATATACACAAAGGGGCATCACAGATCCTTAAACGCCCCCACGGGGTAGCTCATGATCCTTCGCAGGAAGCAAAAGCAGGTACTAAGAGGAATCCTATCTACACCCTCCCGTGGCGGACGCCATCATCAACAGTGGGCCACAGGAGGCCGGCGCCAACCTCATCCAGATCAGCGACGACGTCGGCTGGACGCCGCAGACCTGCTCCGAGCCCGGTGAGAGCTCGGAGGCACACAGATGTCGTCGCTTGTCTCCGGAGTCTCGTAAGGCTCGGGAGAGCTTCTGGACTCCCAGGGGCTGCTGCTGCTGGAGTAGCCACGAGCGGAGCGCGCGTCAACCTGGCGCTCCCCTCCAGGGCAACACTCTAGGCGGCGGCCCTCCGCATCGAAGACCTTGAAGAAGAGCATGGTGGCGCCGTCGTACTTGAAGTGGATCGTGAGAGAACCAATCGCACGACAAACCCGCGCGACCTCGCCCCAGTCGCGGGTCATGAAGATCTTGCCGGCAGGGACCGCTTTGATCTCTGCTCCGGTCACCGGAGCGTCGCAGTCAGCGTGCTACAACCAAAGCTCGAGGGGCCCCCTCGGCGGCATCACGTCGGAGAAGAACCGCGAGAAGCATATCCAAGAGCTTGGGGGGCATCGGCGCCCACAGCACAAGCTCGCGTGAGGAGTATGCAGCGTGGACTCCCGGAGCGACCGCACGCGTCGTCATTGCACGGCGACCACGGGCGCGGCGTGGGCGGCGCCACTCATCGCTCCGCCCTCCCGAGCCCTCGGCTCGGGCGTACAAGGGTAGCGGATACCCTGGAGGAGGCCGCTCGCACTAAGGCCTCGTCGCCACCTGCATCGCCGTCTCGTCGCAATGATGGACTGACCTCTTCTTCGGCGGGAGAGGCCCCGGATCATCGCGGGGCCTTTCCTTCCTCTGCAGCGGAGAACCTTCGGATGGGCGCCATTGTTGCAAGCAGGGGAGCAAGGAGGAAGAAGCAAGCGAGCAGGGAAGAGATGGGCGACGGGGGCTCCGCCCCCTTCCCCATTTATAGCGAGAGGAGGCCAACCGGCGCCCCCACGATCACAGGTAATGATGGTTTTCCTTGCATGTCGCAGGGACTTGTCAAGTCGGGCATTGCTGAGGCAGCGTGGGGAAGCGGAGACGCCCACGTCCAATCAACCGCCACGCGTCAACCGAGGCCGCAGGCTTTTGGGGCCCGCAGCGCTCCGTACTTGACCCTTGGCTTCGCCTCGAAGCCAAGCCCGAGCGCGCCTTGGGCCCGGGGGCTACTGTCGGCGTTCTGGGAACGGGGGTCCCCAGACTTTCCTGCCTACGGCCCACGGCGTGGCTACGCTAGCGGGCACGTACGGCCCATCTTCATCGACAAGGCAATCAAGACCCTCGCGAGGGGCCAAGCCTCGCGGGGTGGACACGCAAGACCTCCTAAGGAGCGGCCTAGCCAAGCAGGCTCACGAGGAGCGGAGATATCAAGGCGGGGCAAACCTCACGAGGCTCTCATGACGTGAGTCGTGACGCTCGGCACCACGCGGGCGCCAGCGCGTGCAGCGTCCTTGTTTCCTCTTTGGTGCCAAGGAGGCAAGCGCAGGTGCGGAGTACCGAGGCATCAGGCAAAGGTTTCCATATCAGTGCAACGAGACCAAGACCAGTGGGACGGCAAGGCGGAGGTCACCGTGGAGCCCAAGACGGCGTCATCACCAGAGCCTTTAGCAGGCGAATACCACTTTTGTCAGGATAGCTTGTACTAGCTGTCCCCTTTCAAATTCGCCCACCGTTGTTGGCTCCCTTCCCGCTCATTATTTGGGGAGAGGACCAGGGCCTATATAAGTAGAGCTAGCCACCACAGTAGAGGGGAGGTTGAACTGATCAAGTTCTCACCCACAAGTCCACAGAGCACAAGACCGCCTCGACCTCAGGAGGCTGTTCTTCCCCTTGTACTGTTCATCATCAGCCCAAGAGGCAATCCACCACCACACACTGCAGTAGGGTATTACACCACAATGGGGGCCCGAACTAGTATAAATCTCGTGTCTTTATGTGTTGCGAGTTCGTCGAGTTCGTCCGTGAGATCTTAGCGAGCTAGGGCGTGGATCGATAGGAGGGAAAGAACTTCGCGCGCACCCCAGAGTTCGAACCTTAAGGGTTTTGCCGGAACCCCACATCCGACAGGCGCCTCCCTCCCCTGCCTTTCCCCCGCACCTATACATGGCAAGGGGCCACCACTTGGGAGGAGACCCCAAGTAGGATTCAGCCTACTTGGGGTGCCCTCCTGGCTGCTCCCTCCTTCCCCCACCTATATATATGTGGGAGGGGGCGCACCTAGCACACTAGAACATTATCTTAGCTGTGTGCGGCGCCCCCTGCACCGTTTACACCCCCGGTCATATTTTTGTAGTGCTTAGGAGAAGCCCTGTGGAGATAGTTTCACCTTCACCGTCACCATGCCATTGTGCTGCCGGAACTCATCTACTACCTTGCCGTCTTGCTGGATCAAGAAGGAGTGAAGGAAATATGCCCTAGAGGCAATAATAAAGTTATTATTTATTTCCTTATTTCATGATAAATGTTTATTATTCATGCTAGAATTGTATTAACCGGAAACATGATACATGTGTGAATACATAGACAAACAGAGTGTCACTAGTATGCCTCTACTAGATTAGCTCGTTAATCAAAGATGGTTATGCTTCCTAGCCATAGACATGAGTTGTCATTTGATTCACAGGATCACATCATTAGGAGAATGATGTGATTGACTTGACCCATTCCGCTAGCTTAGCACTTGATCGTTTAGTATGTTGTTATTGCTTTCTTCATGACTTATACATGTTCCTATGACTATGAGGTTATGCAACTCCCGTTTACCGGAGGAACACTTTGTGTGCTACCAAACGTCACAACATAACTGGGTGATTATAAAGGTGCTCTACAGGTGTCTCGGAAGGTACTTGTTGAGTTGGCGTATTTCGAGATTAGGATTTGTCACTCCGATTGTCGGAGAGGTATCTCTGGGCCCTCTCGGTAATGCACATCACTATAAGCCTTGCAAGCAATGTGACTAATGAGTTAGTTGCGGGATGATGCATTACGGAACGAGTAAAGAGACTTGCCGGTAACGATATTGAACTAGGTATTGAGATACCGACGATCGAATCTCGGGCAAGTAACATACCGATGACAAAGGGAACAACGTATGTTGTTATGCGGTTTGACCGATAAAGATCTTCGTAGAATACGTGGGAGCCAATATGAGCATCCAGGTTCCGCTATTTGTTATTGACCGGAGACGTGTCTCGGTCATGTCTACATAGTTCTCGAACCCTTAGGGTCCGCACGCTTAACGTTCAGTGACGATTTGTATTATGAGTTTATGTGATTTGATGTACCGAAGGTAGTTCGTAGTCCCGGATGAGATCGGGGACATGACGAGGAGTCTCAAAATGATCGAGACATAAAGATTGATATATTGGAAGCCTATATTTGGATATCGGAAGTGTTCCGGGTGAAATCGGGATTTTACCGGAGTACCGGGGGTTACCGGAACCTCCCCGGGGGTTTGATGGGCCAAGATGGGCCTTAGTGGAGAAGAGGAGGGGCGGCCAGGGCAGGCCGCGCGCCCCCTCCCCCTCTAGTCCGAATTGGACAAGGAGGGGGGGGGCGGCGCCCCCCTTTCCTTCCTCTCTCCCTCCTCCTTCCCCCTTCTCCTACTCCAACTAGGAAAGGAGGGAGTCCTACTCCCGGTGGGAGTAGGACTCCTCCCTGGCGCGCCTCCTCCTGGCCGGCCGCCTCTCTCGCCCTTGCTCCTTTATATACGGGGGCAGGGGGCACCTCTAGACACAACAATAGATCCCTTGGATCTCTTAGCCGTGTGCGGTGCCCCCCTCCACCATAGTCCACCTCGATAATATCGTAGCGGTGCTTAGGCGAAGCCCTGCGTCGGTAGAAAATCATCATCGTCACCACGCCGTCATGCTGACGGAACTCTCCCTCAAAGCTCGGCTGGATCGGAGTTCGAGGGACGTCATCGAGCTGAACATGTGCTGAACTCGAAGGTGCCGTACGTTCGGTACTTGATCGGTCGGATCGTGAAGACGTACGACTACATCAACCGCGTTGTGCTAACGCTTCCGCTTTCGGTCTACGAGGGTACGTGGATAACACTCTCCCGTCTCGTTGCTATGCATCACCATGATCTTGCGTGTGCGTAGGAATTTTTTTCAAATTACTACGTTCCCATCAGTGGCATCCGAGCCAGGTTTATGCGTAGATGTTGTATGCACGAGTACAACACAAGTGAGTTGTGGGCGATACAAGTCATACTGCTTACCAGCATGTCATTCTTTGGTTCGGCGGTATTGTTGGATGAAGCGGCCCGGACCGACATTACGCGTACGCTTATGCGAGACTGGTTCTACCGACGTGCTTTGCACACAGGTGGCTGGCGGGTGTCAGTTTCTCCAACTTTAGTTGAACCAAGTGTGGCTACGCCCGGTCCTTGTGAAGGTTAAAACAACACTAACTTGACAAAATATCATTGTGGTTTTGATGCGTAGGTAAGAAGGGTTCTTGCTAAGCCCGTAGCAGCCACGTAAAACTTGCAATAACAAATTAGAGGACGTCTAACTTGTTTTTGCAGGGCATGTTGTGATGTGATATGGTCAAGGCATGATGCTATATTTTATTGTATGAGATGATCATGTTTTGTAACCGAGTTATCGGCAACTGGCAGGAGCCATATGGTTGTCGCTTTATTGTATGCTATGTAATCGCCCTGTAATTGCTTTACTTTATCACTAAGAGGTAGCGATAGTCGTAGAAGCAATAGTTGGCGAGACGACAACGATGCTACGATGAAGATCAAGGTGTCGCGCCGGTGACGATGGTGATCATGACGGTGCTTCGGAGATGGAGATCACAAGCATAAGATGATGATGGCCATATCATATCATTTATATTGATTGCATGTGATGTTTATCTTTTATGCATCTTATTTTGCTTAGATCACCGGTAGCATTATAAGATGATCTCTCACCAAATTTCATGGTATAAGTGTTCTCCCTGAGTATGCACCGTTGCGAAAGTTCTTCGTGTTGAGACACCATGTGATGATCGGGTGTGATAAGCTCTTCGTTCAAATACAACGGGTGCAAAACAGTTGCACACGCGGAATACTCAGGTTAAACTTCACGAGCCTACCATATGCAGATATGGCCTCGGAACACTGGAGACCGAAAGGTCGACCGTGAATCATATAGTAGATATGATCAACATAGTGATGTTCACCATTGGAAACTACTCCATCTCACGTGATGATCGGACATGGTTTAGTTGATTTTGATCACGAGATCACTTAGATGATTTGAGGGATGTCTATCTAAGTGGGACTTCTTAAGTAATATGATTAATTGAACTTTAATTTATCATGAACTTAGTCCTGGTAGTATTAGCATGTCTATGTTGTAGATCAATAGCTCGCGTTTAGCTCCCTGGTTTATTTTTGATATGTTCCTAGAGAAAACTAAGTTGAAAGATGTTAGTAGCAATGATGCGGATTGGATCCATGATCTGAGGATTATCCTCATTGCTGCACAGAAGAATTATGTCCTTGATGCACCGCTAGGTGACGGACCTATTGCAGGAGCATATGCAGACGTTATGAACGTTTGGCAAAGCTCGGTATGATGACTACCTGATAGTTTAGTGCACCATGCTTTACGGCTTAGAATCGGGGCTTCAAAGACATTTTTTGAAACGCCACGGAACATATAAGATGTTCCAAGAGTTGAAATTAGTATTTCAGACTCATGCCCATGTCGAAAGGTATGAGACCTCTGACAAGTACTTTGCCTACAAGATGGAGGAGAATAGCTCAGCTAGTGAGCATGTGCTCAGAATGTCTGAGTACCACAATCACTTGAATCAAGTGGGAGTTAATCTTCCAGATAAGATAGTGATTGACAGTGTTCTCTAGTCACTATCACCAAGTTACTAGAACGTCATGATGAACTATAATATGCAAGGGATAACAAAAACGATTCCCAAGCTCTTCGTGATGCTAAAATCGGCGAAGGTAGAAATCAAGAAAAACATCAAGTGTTGATGGTTGACAAGACCACTAGTTTCAAGAAAGGGAAAAAGGGAAGAAGGGGAACTTCAAGAAGAACGGCAAGCAATTTGCTACTCAAGTGAAGAAGCCCAAGTCTGGACCTAAGCCTGAGACTAAGTGCTTCTACTACAAAGGGACTGGTTACTGGAAGCGGAACTGCCCCAAGTATTTGGCAGATAAGAAGGATGGCAAATTGAACAAAGGTATATTGGATATACATGTTATTGATGTGTACTTTACTAGTGTTTATAGAAACCCCTTAGTATTTGATACTAGTTCAGTTGCTAAAGATTAGTAACTCGAAATGGGAGTTGCAGAATGAACAGAGACTAGTTAAGGGAGAAGTAACGATATGTGTTGGAGTGGTTCCAAGATTGATATGATCATCATCGCACACTCCCTATACTTTCGGGATTAGTGTTGAACCTAAATAAGTGTTATTTGGTGTTTGCGTTGAGCATGAATATGATTTGATCATGTTTATTGCAATACGGTTATACATTTAAGTTAGAGAATAATTGTTGTTCTGTTTACATGAATAAAACCTTCTATGGTCATACACCCAATGAAAATGGTTTGTTGGATCTCGATCGTAGTGACACACATATTCATCATATTGAAGCCAAAAGATGCAAAGTTAATAATGATAGTGCACCTTATTTGTGGCACTGCCGTTTAGGTCATATTGGTGTAAAGCGCATGAAGAAACTCCATGCTGATGGACTTTTGGAAGCACTTGATTATAAATCACTTGGTACTTGCGAACCGTGCCTCATGGGCAAGATGACTAAAACGCCGTTCTCCGGAACTATGGAGCGAGCAACAGATTTGTTGGAAATCATACATACAGATGTATGTGGTCCGATGAATTTTGAGGCTCGCGGCGGGTATCGTTATTTTCTCACCTTCACAGATGATTTAAGCAGATATGGGTATATCTACTTAATGAAACATAAGTCTGAAACATTTGAAAAGTTCAAAGAATTTCAAAGTGAAGTTGAAAATCATCGTAACAAGAAAATAAATTTTGTATGATCTGATCGTGGAGGAGAATATTTGAGTTACGAGTTTGGTCTTCATTTGAAACAATGCGGAATAGTTTCGCAACTCACGCCACCTAGAACACCTAAACGTAATGGTGTGTCCGAACGTCGTAATCGTACTTTACTAGATATGGTGCGATCTATGATGTCTCTTACTGATTTACCGCTATCATTTTGGGGTTATGCTTTAGAGACGGCTGCATTCACATTAAATAGGGCACCTTCGAAATCCGTTGAGACGATGCCTTATGAACCGTGGTTTGGCAAGAAACCAAAGTTGTCGTTTCTTAAAGTTTGGGGCTACGATGCTTATGTGAAAAAGCTTCAACCTGATAAGCTCGAACGCAAATTGGAGAAATGTGTCTTCATAGGATACCCAAAGGAAACTGTTGGGTACACCTTCTATCATAGATCCAAAGGCAAGACATTCGTTGCTAAGAATGGATCCTTTCTAGAGAAGGAGTTTCTCTCGAAAGAAGTGAGTGGGAGGAAAGTAGAACTTCATGAGGTAACTGTACCTGCTCCCTTATTGGAAAGTAGTTCATCACAGAAATCTTTTACTGTGATTCCTACACCAATTAGTGAGGAAGTTAATGATGATGATCATGAAACTTCAGATCAAGTTAGTACCGAACCTCGTAGGTGAACCAGAGTACGTTCCACACCAGAGTGGTACGATAATCCTGTTCTGGAGGTCATGTTACTTGACCATGACGAACCTACAAACTATGAGGAAGCGATGATGAGCCCAGATTCCATGAAATGGTTTGAGGCCATGAAATCTGAGATAGGATCCATGTATGAGAACAAAGTATGGACTTTGGTTGACTTGCCCGATGATCGGCAAGCCAAAGAAAATAAATGGATCTTCAAGAGGAAGACGGACGCTAATAGTAGTGTTACCATCTACAAAGCTAGACTTGTCGAAAATAGTTTTGACAAAATTCAAGGTGTTAACTACGATTAGATTTTCTCACTCGTAGCGATGCTTAAGTCTGTCCGAATCATGTTAGCAAATTGCCACATTTTATGAAATCTGGCAAATGGATGTCAAAACTACATTCCTTAATGGATTTCTCAAAGAAGAGTTGTATATGATGCAACCAGAAGGTTTTGTCGATCCTAAAGGTGCTAACAAAATGTGCAAGCTCCAGCGATCCATCTATGGACTGGTGCAAGCATCTCGGAGTTGGAATATACGCTTTGATGAGTTGATCAAAGCATATAGTTTTATACAGACTTGTAGTAAAGCCTGTATTTACAAGAAAGTGAGTGGGAGCACTACAACATTTCTGATAAATATATGTGAATGACATATTGTTGATCGGAAATAATATAGAATTTTCTGGTAAGCATAAAGGAGTATTTAAAAAGAGTTTTTCAAAGAAAGACCTCGGTGAAGCTGCTTACATATTGAGCATCAAGATCTATAGAGATAGATCAAGACGCTTGATAAGTTTTTTCAATGAGTACATATCTGGACAAGATTTTGAAGTAGTTCAAAATGGAACAGTCAAAGAAGGAGTTCTTGCCTGTGTTGCAAGGTGTGAAGTTGAGTAAGACCCAAAGCCCGACCACGACAGAAGATAAAGAGAGAATGAAAGTCATTCCCTTGCCTCAGCCATAGGTTCGATAAAGTATGCCATGTTGTGTACCGGACCTATTGTATACCCTACACTGAGTTTGGCATGGGAGTACAATAGTGATCTAGGGGTAGATCACTGAACAGCGGTCAAAATTATCCTTAGTGGAATAAGGATATGTTTCTCGATTATGGAGGTGACAAAAGGTTCGTCGTAAAGAGTTACGTTGATGCAACTTTTGACACTCGTCCAGATGACTCTAAGTCTTAATCTGGATACATATTGAAGGTGGGAGCAATTAGCTAGAGTAGCTCCGTGCAGAGCATTGTTGACATAGAAATTTGCAAAATACATACGGATCTGAATGTGGCAGACCCGTTGACTAAACTTCTCTCACAAGCAAAACATGATCACACCTTAGTACTCTTTGGGTGTTAATGACATAGCGATGTGAACTAGATTATTGACTCTAGTAAACCCTTTGGGTGTTGGTCACATGACGATGTGAACTATGGGTGTTAATCACATGGTGATAACTATTGGTGTTAAATCACATGGCGATGTGAACTAGAATATTGACTCTAGTGCAAGTGGGAGACTGAAGGAAATATGCCCTAGAGGCAATAATAAAGTTACTATTTATTTCCTTATTTCATGATAAATGCTTATTATTCATGCTAGAATTGTATTAACCGGAAACATGATACATGTGTGAATACATAGACAAACAGAGTGTCACTAGTTTGCCTCTACTAGACTAGCTCGTTAATCAAAGATGGTTATGTTTCCTAGCCATAGACATGAGTTGTCATTTGATTAACGAGATCACATCCTTAGGAGAATGATGTGATTGACTTGACCCATTCCGTTAGCTTAGCACTTGATCGTTTAGTATGTTGCTATTGCTTTCTTCATGACTTATACATGTTCCTATGACTATGAGATTATGCAACTCCCGTTTACCGGAGGAACACTTTGTGTGCTACCAAACGTCACAACGTAACTGGGTGATTATAAAGGTGCTCTACAGGTTTCTCTGACGGTACTTGTTGAGTTGGCGTATTTCGAGATTAGGATTTGTCACTCCGATTGTCGGAGAGGTATCTCTGGGCCCTCTCGGTAATGCACATCACTATAAGCCTTGCAAGCAATGTGACTAATGAGTTAGTTGCGGGATGATGCATTACGGAACGAGTAAAAAGACTTGCCGGTAACGAGATTGAACTAGGTATTGAGATACCTATGATCGAATCTCGGGAAAGTAACATACCGATGAAAAGGGAACAACGTATGTTGTTATGCGGTTTGACCGATAAAGATCTTCGTAGAATATGTGGGAGCCAATATGAGCATCCAGGTTCCGCTATTGGTTATTGACCGAAGACCTGTCTCGGTCATGTCTACATAGTTCTCGAACCCGTAGGGTCCGCACGCTTAACGTGCGGTGACGATTTGTATTATGAGTTTATGTGATTTGATGTACCGAAGGTAGTTCGGAGTCCCGAATGAGATCGGGGACATGATGAGGAGTCTCGAAATGATCGAGACATAAAGATTGATATATTGGAAGCCTATATTTGGATATCGGAAGTGTTCCGGGTGAAATCGGTATTTTACCGGAGTACCGGGGGTTACCAGAACCTCCCCGGGGGTTTAATGGGCCAAGATGGGCCTTAGTGGAGAAGAGGAGGGGCGGCGAGGGCAGGCCGCGCGCCCCCTCCCCCTCTAGTCCGAATTGGACAAGGAGGGGGGCGGCGCCCCCCTTTCCTTCCTCTCTCCCTCCTCCTTCCCCCTTCTCCTACTCCAACTAGGAAAGGAGGGAGTCCTACTCCCGGTGGGAGTACGACTCCTCCCTGGCGCGCCTCACTACTAGGAAAAGGGCTATAGATGGAATGGCCACTAATGGCGCACCAGACATGTGGTGCGCCACTACTATATAGAAGTGGCGCACCATGTGCTGGTGCACCATTAGTGTGAAAGACACTAATGGCGCACTAGAGACACGGTGCGCCATTAGTAACAAATTTTTTATTATTATTTTTCCAAACATACTAATGGCGCACCAGGGCACAGTGTGCCATTACTAGTTCTAACTAGTAATGGCGCACCAGCCACATAGTGCGCCACTACTATATTTTTTATTTTTTATTTTTTTTGCAAAACTACTAATGGCGCACGAGGGAACAGTGCGCCATTACTAGTTTAAACTAGTAATGGCGCACTTTTCCACGGTGCGCCATTAGTGTATATTTCATGGACACTTGATCTCGATCCCCCTCCATCTCGATCTCTATCCCACCTCGCCAGATCCGGTCCCCCTCGCCGCCGAGCACCCCCCGCACCCTCTACCCTGCTCCACCGGCCGCCGCCGCCGACCACCCACACCCTCCCCCGCTCCACCGCCGCCGACGACCCACCGCACCCTCCCCCGCTCCACCGCCGCCGACGACCCACCGCACCCTAGCTCGCCTGCTCCACCGCCGCCGACGACCCACCGCACCCTCCCCGGCCCACTCCACCGCCGCCGACGACCCCCCGCACCCTCCCCGGCCCGCTCCACCGTCACAAATGAATGCAACTAAAATTGCAAAAAAAAAACAAATTTGATTATATTTTCAAATAACAAATTTGATGATATTTTCAAATAATAAATTTGATGATATTTTTTCATATTCATAAATATTTCAAATAACAAATTTGATGATATTTTTTAAAAAATTATTACTATTTTTGTAAAAAATTATTACTGTTTCATATTCATATTCATTTTCTAAAAAATTATTAGATGCAACAAAAAATAATAATAAAAAAATTACTTATGGCGCACCTCTAGCTGGTGCGCCATTGCTATATAAAAAAAATTACTAATGGCGCACCCATCGTGGGTGCGCCATTGCTATGTAAAAAAAACATTCTAATGGCGCACCTCTTCGGGTGCGCCATTAGTAAGTTTCCCCCCTTAGCTAATTCCTCCCTCTCCCTCGCCAGTCCACCCGCGCGCTCACCGGCCTGACCCACGACGCCGCCGCCCCGACCCCCGCCGCGCCCGCGCCCCCCACCACTGCAGCTCCCCCGCGCCGCCGCCCCCGCGTCTACCCACCGCCCCACCTCGTCTTCCACGCGCCAAATCGAGCGGCGGCCAGGTAAATCCCTCCTGACCCGCCGGCGTCCACCTCGACCTCCCTCCTCCCCTCCATTCCCTCCTGACTCCTCCACCTTCCCTTCTCTCTGCAGGATCGGACGAACTCCATCATCGAGCAGAACCGGGGCGAGCTCCAGCCCTACCCACCTGCGTCCAGCGCAGGTATGCTCATCCCCTTCCCGCCCCTCCGGCTGCCGGCGTCCGCCCTCCCTCTCCCTGTCCCCCATCTCTGATTGGCAGTGGTTATGTTGATGAATATAAGTGGTGGTTATTTCAGTGTTTATTTCAGTGAATATAAGTGGTTATGTTGCAAAACCTTCTACTTTGTAATAAAGCTCTAGTGTTTCCAACACATATTTTATATGAGGTGGCATCTGTGTCAACTATCAAGTTCAGCACTTTCATATGGTATCTCCAGTTCTGAAAAGTAGATTCATATTGTATCTCAAGCAAGTCTCATTTCTCATTATCATAAGGAGTATATGCAATATTTACTGTCCGAATCAGAACCTATAATGCCCACATCAATTTGTTAGTTTATGTTCCAGCTTGACAGTTTGTTTGTTGAAAGCAGTGCGGTTGTTAGAGCAAGCTTTGCTGCCCATGAAATCTGTTACTCTTTAGGTCCTGGCCATGTTTGGCATGAATAACCTCCAGATAATTAATTATTGTTCGAGTAATAATAAAAAGTAGAAGTGTGATTTAGAGACGAAACCTTCGAGGAGTGACAAACCTTCGAGGTCCCTGCCAAGACCTGCCAAGACACTCAGCAACATAGCATTTAACACCAGACAAAATGTGTTTCTACTTGCATAAATGTACCATGAGTGGTACAATCTAATTTACTACTGCTACTATATACATCAATGCTTTACTACTAGCCCATGAGTGGTGCTTGTGTTTCTACTGCAGAAATGTACTACTTGGGAATTTTGTCAACTTGTGATGCTGCTGCTGTACCCCGAGAGGCTCATGAGTTTGCCGAAATGTCGATTAACTTCCGTTCCGGCAAATTCGGGTACTCCATATGTCCTATTTTCAGCAAAGGTCATGCTGAAATTTTCCGTGAATTTTAGCATGACTTTGCTAAAAATAGGACATATGGGGCACTTGCGACTAATGCATGGGCCGGGGTATCTTAGTACTTAATTAAGTAGGATCAACTGCCCCTTTATTCTTGCTGCATTAAACCATAGGTGGCAATAGAGCCAAGTGATTAGGCCCAACTTAGAATTCTCCTTCCCTTTTCTTGATAGGGTGTATTATTAGAAGATACCCATATATATCAGTCAACCTAGGGTCCCTCGGCATCGATAAACCCTAAATGATGAAAACTTAACTTAGCATTTAGGGTGCCTCAGCGTCGACAAACCCTAAATGATAAAACCTTGGCTTTTAGGGTGCCTCGGTGTCGATAAAAACCTAAATGATGAAAGCTTAGGCTTTTAGGGTGCCTCGGCGTCGACAAAACCCAACATATTCTATTTGGATGGCCCTGCTAACCCTTGACCATAAATACTTGAGATGGATGTAGCAGGCTTAAAGAAAGAAATGTTTTTAGGCCAACTCCACTGGGCCTGGCAGAAAATGCACAAGTGTGCATGACTAACAATATTCTATTGTAAAGCTAAACAGGAAAGAGGAACCACTCATCCTAACCATTAGCTCTCAAAATTACCACTTCACTTCTTACTACTGAAAATCTTAGACCATCTCCATTCACCAATTGCTCAAACCAGTTTGAAGGGCGTGTTTTCACCACACTTTGGATTATCTTATTGGACCCAACAGAGATGATGTAGTTTTGAATTATGAACATAGGAAATGTCGTCATCGGATGATGAAAGTCTCCCGGGGGAGTGCGACTGGTGCCACGACGGTCTAGGTCTGTGCGACAGGCCTCACTTGGACGATGATCGGCGCTTCAGCATTAAGCTCGAGGAGACCTTCGAAGTTGAAATGGTACGCAGCGACGACAAGTGTTTTTTCATAATTAAGAATGACTTCAACTATTTCAACGTGTAATTTCATCTTTTACAATTTGAGTATAGTTTATCCCATGCCATGCAAGACACTATGTCTTGGAGAGGATGGATTTTGAAGATCATGAAAATTTTGAAACGAAGAAAATTCACCTAAGGACACATCATGATGTGGATTTTGAAGTAAATCTGTATAATGCTGAGAGCGTAACCCATTTTGGTTGCAAAAATTGGGAAGCATTTTGCAAGATGTATGGTTTTGATGAGGGTATGCTTGTCACCATGGATCTTGGTGATCCTGACATCGACCAAGACAATATGGACATTTGGGTCCTTGTTGATACGCCTCCAGTTCTACCGCTATGTGAGTTTCTCAAACATAGTTAATTATTAACTAATTTATATTGTTTATTTCAAAATAGTTGACAACTTATTTCCATTGACAGCTTATTTTGATTGTTCAAAAAATGTGCGGAACATGGTAGAGAAAACCCACTACACCGATGGCTCCGAGTTAACTTATCAGGAGAAAAATCATCTGGTCGGATTTTGTACTGATCTTGAGAATTACAATATCTACAACCAAACTCCTCAACATTATGGTCAATACGTGCCACTAGTGCACGTGTTGAACTACGGTAACTACCATGGAGATACCCTGGTAAGATTTTTTACTATTACGACATCCGTGCATCTTTTGCATACTTCTAAAACTAGTACATCATTGCTAACTATGAAGTTATTACTATGTTTTTCAACAGAGAATCCCAGAGGATTGTGTGCCTCATTTGATGTATCAGAATGGCAGCCTTCATGTTTTGAACTTATATCTAGGTCATCCTACGAATCTCAACTGTCCATACCGGATTTATAGAAGAAGTGGAGACATGCTAATCAGAGAATGGAAAAAATGTATGGACAGTCGTAAGGAGGTTCTTGGAAGCAAAAGGAAGCGCCGCGCAAGAATTGGAGACAGGATGATCTCCATTCTCCATAATGGAGAGTCAGGGTCTATATTGTTTTATGCTATTTTACCTTAAATAGGGTATTTAGGTCCTGCCTAATACTGATGATCATGTGCTAAGAACAATTAAGTAGGGTTGGTTCGATGACTATCAGGATGATGATCGTATGACTTGTTAGAAGTTATATGATGATGATTAGTAGGACTTGGTAGGATTAGTATTACTTTCGACAAACTCGCTACTCGCAGTCTCGAGACTTGTAATGTTCTATCTTTGTTCGGTCTTTTGAATTCGGAGACTAATATGATGAATTGTATTCGAAGACTAATCTTCTATTGTATTCGATGAATCTGCTGTTGCTGTTTATATTCTGTCCAATAATATATTTTGTAATCTGTGCAAATATCAGAAAAGAAAAAAATCCCTAATATACATACTAATGGCGCATCACCCCAACGTGCGCCATTAGTATGCCAAAGGATACTAATGGCGCATCACCCAGCAGTGCGCCATTAGTATGGCAAAGCACATGGGTAAATATGGCCCCCTAGGAGGCATACTAATGGCGCACCGTGGCCTATACTAATGGCGCACTGCCTGGTGTGCCATTAGTATACCAGATACTAATGGCGCACCAGTGGTGCGCCATTAGTAAAAAATACTAGTGGCGTGGTACTAGTGGCGCACCACTAGTGCGCCATTAGTAGGCAAAACTGGTGCGCCACTAGTAGGCCTTTTCCTAGTAGTGCCTCCTCCTGGCCGGCCGCCTCTCCCCCCTTGCTCCTTTATGTACGGGGGCAGGGGGCACCTCTAGACACAACAGTAGATCCCTTGGATCTCTTAGCCGTGTGCGGTGCCCCCCTCCACCATAGTCCACCTCGATAATATTGTAGCGGTGCTTAGGCGAAGCCCTGCGTCGGTACAACATCATCATCGTCACCACGCCGTCGTGCTGACGGAACTCTCCCTCAAAGCTCGGCTGGATCGGAGTTCGATTGACGTCATCGAGCTGAACGTATGCTGAACTCGGAGGTGTCGTACGTTCGGTACTTGATCGGTCGGATCGTGAAGACGTACGACTACATCAACCGCGTTGTGCTAACGCTTCCGCTTTCGGTCTACGAGGGTACGTGGACAACACTCTCCCCTCTCGTTGCTATGCATCACGATGATCTTGCGTGTGCGTAGGAATTTTTTTGAAATTACTACGTTCCCATCACGGAGGACGTCACCGAGCTAAACGTGTGCTGAACACAGAGGTGCCGTACTTTCGGTACTTGATCGGTTGGAGCGCGAAGAAGTTTGAGTACATCAACCACGTTGTTAAACAATTCCGCTTACAGTCTACGAGGGTACGTAGACACACTCTTCCCTCTCATTGCTATGCATCTCCATGGATAGATCTTGCGTGTGCGTAGAATTTTTTTGTTTTCCATGCAACGTTTCCCAACAATTTAAGCATGGAATGAGCAACTATGAATGCTAAGCGTCATCATACACATGTATACTCATAATAAATCGAATCAGAACTAGTAAGGTAAATATATTTACAAAAACAAAAACAAGTGGAGTTCATACCAGCTTTTCTTCATCACGGTCACTTCGTTCAATCATCATCATCATCATCATTGCCTTTCGCTTGCATGACCGAATGATCTGGGAAATATAACAGAGTGGAAGCGTGTCGTGGACTAAGCTGAAATCTGATCCGAGGCCTCTGGAAACGGCGCCGAGGGTACTGCTCTGCTGTGATGGACGGTTCCGTCGTTGGAGCAGCTCCGGTGAGGTGTACGGCGGCGAGGCTGAAGCAGGACAAGACAGACAACGTTAATCTGAAGTGGGACTCTAATATCATCTGCAATAGATGATGTAAAATACATCACCAAAAAGTGCTAGATGTATAACGTATCCGCCGCGCCACGACCGCTCCGATAGATGCTGTAAATACTGTTCACTCTGAACTTAACTGAAGAAACTGAACTTTACAGTCGAAACTGAATTTTACTATCGAAACTGATTGAACTAGTAGCAGAGCATTGCAATAGATGTTTAGGGTATTCGAGCACTAGTAGCAGAGAAGCAGTGATCTAAATCAGAAGCCGCTCGAGCAGGGAACACACAAGCAGAGAGCAAGTCGTGCAGCAGCACCGCGAGCGAGTGCTAAAGCAGCAATTCCTGTAGCTGCCGAAGGTTGTGCAGCAGCAGCAGCGAGAGCGAGAGCAAGAGCAGAGCAGCAGCACGAACGAGAGCAAGAGCGGAGCAGCAGCGCGACCGACAGCAATAGCAGTGCAGAGCAGGAGCACGAACGAAAGCAAGAGCAGTGTAGCAGCGCGACCGACAGCAAGAACAAAGCTGCAGCGCAAGCGAGATCCAGAGCAGCAGCAGCGCGAGCGAGAGCCGGAACAGTTGCAGCTAGTGCCGGTGTGGTAGTCGCCACCGAGGAAGCAACGACATGGGGGAGAGACGCCATGGATGAAGTGGCTGGCGACGGCGCCGTCGATGGAAACCCGCAATGGATGCTCGGTATCGAGCACGGGCAGCCCCGTGAGATCGATTAAAAGATAAAATGCAGCAGTGAGTGCAGAACCTCCTTGGTGGCGCCGAGTAGGCCTCGGCTTCATCGGATGAATTGGTGAGGGTGCTGCGGTTCCGGTGTGGCAGGTCAAGACGGCACTGTGGGGATGGAGGTGGCACGATAGACGAGGCGAATGTCGAGGCAGCTCCTTCGAGGTGGAGGACGGGGAGACTGATCCGGCGGGACGACGAGATCGATAGATCCTCATCCAGTGCGGTAGATGAGGGACGGCGAGCTGTTGCGGTGGACAACGTCGTCAGGGAAGAGTCTCCGGCTGGGCGGCGGTCGGGAGGCTGACAGAGGAGTGTGGGGTTTCGCGGGTTTTGGTGGCCTCGGTGTACGAATGGGGGGGATGAAGGGCAAGGTAGGGGAGCCAGGGCTTAGGGACGCGCTTGTCCGAAATGTAGGGTAAGTTACTAGCGTACCCCCACTAGTTTTGACCACGCGACGTCGAGCCGACATTTCCGGCTGAGGGGTAGAAGGGGGATTTCGCGTCTCTGGGTTGCGGGACTGATTTCAGATGAGGAGGGAGTTTTCGTGCGCATTGACATTTCAAGATAACAAGGCGCGGCGTGGGTTGAAGAGGCTGGAGTTTCACAGCAGATGAGACAAAAGATACTCGATCTTGAAAATTTTGGGATAACAAGGCGCGGATTCCATGTTTGGCAGAACAAACTTAACGTGTACAAAAAAACAATTCATACAAGACACAAGAGAGTCATGTCCCCTTTTACTATATTGCTATAAATGCCATTAAAACTACAAGAAAAATGTAAAAAAAGGGAGAACAAGATTACCCTGTACAGTACCAAATCAATTCGCACTTCTGTCAACAACAACAACAAAAAATTAATTCCCACCACAAGAAAGCGTCATGCCCCTTTTTATATGATTACAAATGCCAGGATCTAGAATTTCAATTTTTGAATCCACGTTATGTTGAATTCGAATATATCGTTAGGTGAACTTGCGGTTTATAATGGATGTAGTCCTACATTTTGATCTTCCATCATATATGAACATTTTACTCCACCCTATGAACATATATATTGTCATCTACCATATGTACTAAATTTGAATCAATTTTCCTTATTTGAATACGATTGTTGTCAAGTTATACCATCATTTAAATATTATCTTGATAACAAAAAACATGCATATAGCAGTAATCATATTTCACTATGAACTACATGTACCATGCGATCTCCAATTGAAATATCTGTATCCATTTTATGTTGAATTCAAATCAGAGTACATTGGTCTAGGTAGCGAGATGTTCGGGATAATCTAAACCCTGTTTTCATATGTATAATTTTTGGCTGAATTGGGACAAGTTTTGGTATAAGCTTCTTGCAAACCCGGAGATTCTCTCAACAAGCCTCGTGGTTCCGAGAGGGAACGTGTCACCTTTGTGTGCGAAACGATATACGCCGCCTCCCCCCTGATTTTCTTTACAGACGCAACATAGAACTATATGAGTGCCCTATTAAATTTTGGAATTATTTCGGGTTCGTTTGGCCTTCTTTATACATTAATTGAGTTTCTTAACATTTAATGTGCATAATTCAAATTTGAACTGCAAGCACATGCTCCGGTGCACCAAAGTTAGTTGAAAAATCACATGTGTGACCTTGGGTGAATTTCTAGGTCCCATGCAAGAAATGGGAACGAAATTCAAACATCTGGGCGTCGTGACTCGGCAGAGAACATCAAGAAACTTGGTTTTTAAATTCCTGTAAATCCAAAACTCGCCTGGAAATCATGAAACTTGGCATGGTCTCATGTCATGGCACTAACATGCTGTGGTAAAACATTGGGCCGAATTGGAACAAGTTTTGGTATAAGTTTCTTGCAAACCGGAGCTTC
Source organism: Triticum aestivum (assembly GCF_018294505.1). Classification (NCBI taxonomy): domain Eukaryota; kingdom Viridiplantae; phylum Streptophyta; class Magnoliopsida; order Poales; family Poaceae; genus Triticum; species Triticum aestivum. The sequence continues at coordinate 417,492,530 of NC_057808.1, read as the reverse complement.
TCTCAAGAAGGCTCGTGTTTCTGATAGGGAACGTGTCACCTTTGAGTGTGAAACGATATACGTTGCCCCCTTGAGTTTCTTTACAGAGGCAACATAGAACTACATTAGTGCCCTGTTAAATTTTGGAATTATTTCGAGTTCGTTTGGCCTTTTTATACATTAACTGAGTTTCTGGTCATTTAATGTGCATAATTCAAATTTGAACTACAAGCACATGCTCCCGTGCACCAAAGTTGGTTGAAAAATCACATGTGTGTCCTCGGGTGAATTTCTAGGTCCCATGCAAAGAAATGGGAGTGAAATTCAAACATCTGGGCATCGTGGCTCGGCCAAGAACATTGAGAAACTTGGTTTTAAAATTCTTGCAAATCCAAAACACGCCTGAAAATCATGAAACTTGGCATGGTGTCATGTCATCGTACTACCATGCTGTGGTAAAAAAATTGGCCGAATAGGAACAAGCTTTGGTATAAGCTTCTTGCAAACCAGCTTCTCTCAAGAAGGCTCGTGGTTCTGAGAGGGAACATGTCACCTTTGTGTGTGAAATGATATACGCTGCCCTCCCTTGATTTTCTTTACAGAGGCAACATATGACTATATTAGTGTCCTGTTAAATTTTGGAATCATTCCAGGTTCGTTTGGCCTTTTTTATAAATTAATTGGGTTTCTGGTCATTTAATGTGCATAATTCAAATTCGAACTACAAGCACATGCTCCAGTGCACCAAAGTTGGTTGAAAAATGACATGTGTGTGTCCTCGGGTGAATTTCTAGGTCCCATGCAAGAAATGGCAATAAAATTCAAACATCTGGGCGTTGTGGCTCTGCTGAGAACATTGAGAAACTTGGTTTTGAAATTCTTGTAAATCCAAAACACGCCTGAAAATCATGAAACTGGGCATGGTGTCACGTCATGGTCCTAACATGCTGTGGTAAAAAAATTGGCCAAATTGGAACAAGTTTTGGTATAAGCTTCTTGCAAACGAGAGCTTCTCTCAAGAAGGCTCGTGGTTCTGAGAGGGAACGTGTCACCTTTGTGTGCGAAACGATATACGCTGCCCCCCTGATTTTCTCCACAGAGGCAACATTGAACTATATGAGTGTCGTGTTAAATTTTGGAATTATTCTGGGTTCATTTGGACTTCACCGGTACGCGTCGGTGCTAAACAAACGGTTTTTAACCCCTTTCGCGACGACATTCAGAAACGTCGCCAAGTGAGTGTGGGAGATAGGGGGGTCCTTCCCATACGACCCAGAAACCGTTGGGAATATGCCCTCCTGGCACACACGCTCGGAAAAATGAGGTCGTGTGCGACTGGCGAGCACTCAAATACAGAAATATGTATAGTAGTGCTAAAAAAATACAATTATACAGGCGAAATCATTTCCGGTCGTAAGTACATCCCACACAGTTAGTCACCACAAAAAGTTTCCATTTGTATATACATCCCACATAGTCACTACAAGGAAAACGTTTGCGCAAGGTGGCGTAACGCAAACAGTTTTGAAGAGAATGTCGTGTGTGATTGTTCATTGATCCAACACGGTTTATTCCTAGAAACTGTGTGCGTTGCCCGAGGTCTTCACCCACGGTGTTTTCTCATTAACCATTTGCAATAGGAAAACCCAATTAGCAAGCTAGTTGGCCAATTAGCGGGCTAATTGCCCTATTATTAATAATCCATTTTGTAATCTAATTGACATTCATATTAAGCACATAATATATTCCATTTCCATATTAAGGAAGCGGGATTTCATAATTGAAATACATTGGAGTACAACATGATATAGCTTCAGCACTCAGCTACCCCATTACACAACTGCACGAGCAGCAAGTTTCACATGCAACATCTAGAACCTTTCTAAATTAGCATCATAGACAGTACATAGAGAGACGCATCTCACCTAGAAAACTGCTAAAGCGGAAGGCGAATATTGAGCCTTCATTCATGTTGAAGGTCTTTGCAACTTTAGGCCAGTGCCTGTGGATGATTGACCGTCCATCCTTCGACCTCTTCAGGAACACTTCAATATTGAACCGTGGGTGTTGTATGAAAACTTTCCTCGCCTCCTGACCACAGAGGTGGTTTGAGAGGTAATCATCAGTGAACCCTGAAAACAAGGATGTGCATAAATATCTTCTCTATATTGGAAACAGGGCAAAGGAATAAAAAAAGGCAAGGTATAATAGTTAGTACCATCCTGTAAACCTCAGTGCTTCCCATTGTTTGCCTGCAACACATATAAGGTAGTTAGTCATCAGGTTAAGTAAGGGTTCGCATGCTATTAGTAAAATATGTTGATGAAAAATAAGCACATTGTAGATTCATCAGATTTATTCAAGCCACATGGAAAACCCATTTATCCAAACCAAGCATGATTAAGAACTAGGAAATATAGCACTTGTATATGTTTCTCATGTATTAAGTGCAGCCAAATTCGATTTATTCCTCACATGGTATACAATAAGAGAATGCAGCCACATCAATTGAACATCGCATTGCAGAATTGAACCAAGCAGTTAACTAAACACCACAACAAATGAACCAAACGTTAATTTAGCACCACATTGTACAATATAACATACTCCTAAGAGAAGATCAGACAGTTAACAAAACCAAGCATGATTAAGAACTAGGAAATATAGCACTTGTATATGTTTCTCATGTATTAAGTGCAGCCAAATTCGATTTATTCCTTACATGGTATACAATAAGAGAATGCAGCCACAACAATTGAACATCGCATTGCAGAATTGAACCAAGCAGTTAACTAAACACCACAACAAATGAACCAAACATTAACTGAGCACCACATTGCACAATATAACATACTCCTAATAGAAGATCAGACAGTTAACCAAACCAAGCATGCTTAACAACTTTGAAATATAGCAATTGTATTTGTTTATCATGTATTTAGTACAGCCAAATTCGATTTATTCCTCACATGGTATACAATAACAGAATGCAGCCACAACAATTGAACATCGCATTGCGGAATTGAACCAAGCAGTTAACTAAAGACCACAACAAGTGAACCAAGCCACAACAAATGAACCAAGCAGTTAACTAAACACCGATTGAACAATATAACATACTCCTAATAGAAGATTAGACAGTTAACCAAACCAAGCATGCTTAACAACTTGGAAATATTGCACCTTGAAGAATTGAACATCACATTTGCAGAATTGAACCAAGCATTTAATTGAACACCACATTGCACGACATATAGAACATATACACTATACCAGAAGATTGCATGGTAAAAGTAGATAGGACAATTCACTAGAATTTGTTAAGGAAAGGCAGTAGCTAGCAAACGGAACATGGGTCCTTATAGTGAGCTAATAAGACAAGCTACTCCTCATTGTCGGAGATATCGATGATGATTGGCTCCTTGGACATGGAAGAGGGCGAGGCCTCCGCATCGTGGGTGCCCTTGTTGTAGTGGTGAGTTGCCTGAGCCGCTCCGGGCACCAACCTGCTGGCTCTCGAGATGAGGTAAGCACGTGCACGCTGAGAAAACACCTCGTAGTCTTCGTCGAAGGCACCGATGGTGGCCTCGAGAAAACGCCACGAACTATCGTTTAAAGCAGCCAACTGCGTCGCGGCATCGGCGCGCGAGGCGTCAACGGTGGCCTCGACGGCGAGGTGCTCCTCCAAGATCTGGGGGTCGGCATAAATGGCAGCCATCGCGACCTCATCCGCGCGTGCGTCCGCGATTTGCTTCTCCGCTGCCAAATGCTCCTTGAGGTCCTGGCTATACTACATGCACCATGGCTTAGACCGGCGCTTATTTTGTGGAGGGGTCGGTGATTTGGGTGGAAGGTGTCGCGCTTGAGCCGGCGGTCGGGGCATGTGGGATGTGGAAGGAGGAGGAGGATGGGGGTCGGGTGTGGATTACCTGCCTGGATAGGCGAGGCCGAGCAGCGTGAAGGAGGGTCGCCGACGAGGAGGCGGCAACGCTGCAAGCAAGGAGTGAAGGTTTCAACTTGGAAAGGAAGGCGAAAACAGGGGAAATGTGGCTTTTGGTAAGGGGGAGGGGGCGGGGAGGTAGATATTTCCGCGGAAGCCGAAAATTAGGAATCGCTTCAGCCAAAAAACTAGCACGCAAAGTGTCATCAGACACGGTCCTTATTCAGAGCGGGTTGTGGACTGTAGCCGTTGCACCTTCTCACGTAAGCCGTATACGTACTATACTCCGACGGTGCTCCAAGATATTCTATGCTGCCTCTCACACGGTTGGTTATAATAAACTATGTGGGATCTACTTGATTTTTTGTCTTGATTTGAATTACATAATGCGGACACAGCGGCCATGGACGGTGTTTGAATTTCTAGACCTTTTATCTGCAATGATCATAAAAGAATTGGAATTATTCAGGGTTCGTTTGGACATTTTTATGCATTAAGTGAGTTTTCAATGCATTTTATGTGCATAATTCAAAATTGAACTACATGCACATGCTCCAGTGCATATAAATTGGTTGAAAAATCAAATCTTTGTCGTTGGGTGCATGCTTAGGTCCCATGCAAGAAATGGGAATGAATTTCAAACACCAGGGCACCATTGATTGCCGGCAAAACATTGAGATGCCTGGTTTTTAAATTCTAGTAAATCCAAAACTCGTCTTAAATTCATGAAACTTGGCATGCTATCATGGAGCGGCATCAACATGCCGTGGTAAATTTTTTGTCCCATTTGGGGCAGGTTGGGTATATGCTTCTCACAAACCAGAGCTTCTCACAACAAGCATGATGGTTTCGGTAGGGAACGCCCCACCTTTGGGGACGAAACGATATCCATTGCCTCTTATTGCTTTCAAAAAATTTGTCGTGTCAACATAGAACAACAGGAGTGTTGTGTTATTTTTTTGTGATTTTTCGGTGTTCGTCTGGACATTTTTATGCATTAAGTGAGTTTTCAATGCATTTATGTGCATAATTCAAATTTGACCCACATGCTCCAGTGCATATAAATTGGTTGAAAAATCAAATCTTTGTCCTTGGGTGCATGCTTAGATCCCATGCAAGAAATGGGAATGAATTTCAAACACCAGGCCACCGTTGATTACCGGCGAAACATTGAGATGCCTGGTTTTTAAATTCTAGTAAATCCAAAACTTGTCTGAAATTCATAAAACTTGGCATGCTATCATGGAGCGGCATCAACATGTCGTGGTAAATTTTTTGTCCCATCTAGGGCAGGTTTGGGTATATGCTTCTCAAAAACCAGAGCTTCTCACAATAAGCATGATGGTTTCGGTAGGGAACACCCCACCTTTGGGGACGAAATGATATCCATTGCCTCTTATTGCTTTCAAAAATTTTCTCGTGTCAACATAGAACAATAAGAGTGTTGTGTTATTTTTGTGATTTTTCGGGGTTTGTTTGGAAATTTTTATGCATTAAGTTAGTTTTCAATGCATTTATGTGCATAATTCAAATTTGAGCTACATGCACATGCTGCAGGACTGGTGCACGTCGGTCCTAAACAAACGGTTTTTTTACCCCTTTCTACGACGACATTTGGAACCGTCGCCAAGTGAGTGTGTGCGATAAGGTGTCCTTCCCACACAACCCAGAAATCGTCGGGGATAGGCCCTCCTGGGACCCAGGCTAGGGCCGTGTGCGATCGGGCGAGGCATCGAAACCCAATCATTTCCGAAGGTATGTACATCCCACACGGTAATCCAAGAAAATCATTTCCGTAGGTATGTACATCCCACACGGTGAATCCCAGAAAAACATTTCCGTTCGTATGTATATCACACACAGTCAATCCAAGGAATACGTTTCCATTCTTATGTACATCCCACACAGTCAATCCAGGGAAAACGTTTCCGTTCTGATGTATATCCCACATGGTTTTATGTATATGCTCGTGTGTGAAAGGTGTAACTATCACACACGCTCTGCCTTGGTTAACTGTTTGCTTTCATTAACTACATCACACACGATTTGATTTAGAAAACTGTGTGGCATTGGGCTATCAATCGCAAGCGCTTTTACTGCTAGAACCGTTTGCAAAGGTCCACGACCGTCTGTTCTATTTTTATTTTTGCCTGTAATTTATTATTCTAATTGGAAATTTTGAAATACGAAACGTGCAATTCAAATTCTCAGCACAATGGTTCAACAACGAATCCATAAATAAAATTGCCTGTACAATATGTTCAGTAATTACAGGATTAGGAAGCAATTAACTATGATGAACCGCAGTAGTTAAAGGCGGTAAAGGTGAAGAGACAAGAGTAAATCATTTTGACTGCCGACGGTGTTGAAGAAGCGGAATGCCCATAATGTGCCTTCTTGCATGCCATAGGCACGAACCACTTTTGTCCAACCCCTTGTGACGATCGCCCGCCCATCCTTCACCATCTTCAGGAAGACTTCTAGAGCATTATCATGGTAGCATGAATCATATACTTTAACCTTAGTTGCCTCCACTCCGGTCATGTAGTTTGCAAGGTAATCATCAGTAAATAGCTTCGGAAACCACTGAAAAGAGAAAAATATTAGATACTGAGGTCTAATAGAGTAACTTGTTGTGGGCAGGGGAAAAAGGCAACACATTACTTACCATCCTAAAGTTCACTGTTGTCTTCGAGAAAGTGTAAATATAGAGCTTAATTCCAATCACCCGTTTCTTTCGCCTAACAATCTTTCTTAGTTTCCTCACTTGACGCTCGTTCATGAATATCTCATTGCACCATATGCAAAAGGGATCAAAGCGTGGATCAGTACCCCTCATATATGTACCTACAAGCAACCAGTAAATGTTAGAAGCTAAACTAAGATTGCACAAATGATGTAAAATACAACTAGCTATGTTCCTAAGTACAAGTATTTTTTTTGAGATTTCAATATGAACTACATACGGATGTATATAGAATTATAGATATAGTTTAGATTAGAATCTTGATTCACTCATTTTGCTCCTTATGTAGTCTATACTGGAATCTCTAAAAATACTTATATTTAGGAATAGATGGTGTATAAGACATGGGATGCAGCTAACCTCGACGGCAAACAACAGCATCGCCCATTATAGCCCTGTGTAAGTACATGGAAAGCCAATGTTAACTACAACAGGGTTAACATCCACCAAAAATAGCAAATGGTAATAAAACGGCAGCATCTGTAGTGATATCTTCATTTCGAAAGAGTAGCACGGTAGCAAAGGACGGATTAAAAATGGATACAACTGTTAATTGCAACAGGCTTAACAACATCCTAATTCATGTTTTATAAGTTTGTAGCCATTGAAATACAACTCTTTAAAAATGGATACAACTGTTAATTGCAACATGCTTAATGGCCATTGAAACCGGTACTGATAAAAATGCAATTGGCAGAGTTAAACATCACAGGGCAGGTGCTGCCAGAGCAGATAATGGCCCAGTTGTCTATAAAAAGATAGGGAAAATAGCTCAAATGTGTTAGGCATGTTTACTAAAACATGCTTAATACATTGGCAGTACAAAACATAGCTATTAATTGGAACTGGTATTGGTAAGATTGAACTGGTGGGTACATACTTGGTAAGTCATCGGAGGTAGTTGCTGGGGCACTTCATCTTGGCCAGAGCCCGCCCAAAGTCAGCGACGGCGGAGGCGAGCTGTTCCTCTGGGTCGAAGCGTGGATCAGTGCCACTGACATGTGTACCTACAGGCAACCAGTAAATGCTAGAAGTTAAACTGCAATTGCACAAATGATGTGAAATACTGTAAGACATGGGATGCAGCTAACCTTGATGGCAAACAACAACATCGGCCGTTATGACCCTGCGTAAGTACATGGACAAGCATGTTAAGTACAACAGGGTTAGCATCCACCAAAAATAGCAAATGGGGCAGCATCTCTAGTATATCTTCATTGCGGAGAGTAGCATGGTAGCAAATGGACAGATTAAAAAATGGATATAACTGTTAATTGCAACAGGCTTAACAACATCCTAATTCATGTTTTGTAAGTTTGTAGCCATTGAAATGCAATTGTTTAAAAATGGATTCAACTGTTAATTGCAACAGGCTTAATAGACATTGAAACTGGTACTGATAAAAATGCAGTTGGCATAGTTAAACGTCACAAGGCAAGTGCTGCCAGAGCAGAGAATGGCCCAGATGTCTATAAAAAGGTAGGGAAAGTAGCAAAAACGTGTTAGGCATGTTTACTAGAACATGCTTAATACATCGACCGTACATAATATAGCCATTAATTGCGACTGGTATTGGTAAGATTGAACTGGTGAGTACATACTTGGTAAGTCCTGAGAGGTAGTTGCTGGGGCACTTCATCTTGGCCAGAGCTCGCCAAAGTCAGCGACGGCGGAGGCGAGCTGTTCCTCCGGGTCGAAGCGTGGATCAGTGCCACTGATATGTGTACCTACAGGCAACCAGTAAATGGGTAGAAGTTAAACTGCAATTGCACAAATTATGTGAAATACTGTAAGACATGGGATGCAGCTCACCTCGACGGCAAACAAAAGCATCAGCCATTATGACCCTCGTAAGTACATGGACAGGCATATTAAGTGCAACAGGGTTAGCATCCACTAAAAATAGCAAATGGGCAGCATCTCTAGTGATATCATGAGTCATGTATTGTAAGTTTGTTGCTGGTATTGGTGAAATTGAGCTGGACATGGTAATATTTGAACATCACATAGTGTGTAGTACTGAAATAAACAAGGCACGAACATGCTTAATACATCAACCATACAAATCATAGTCGTTGCAAGTGGTATTGGTAAGATTTAGCTGGTCAGATCTTACCTGTTAAGTCCTGGGGGGTAGTCGCTGGGGGCTTCATCTGGGTCAGAGCCTGCACCATGTCGGCGGCGGCGGCGGAGGTGAGGTGTTCCTCCGGGTCAACATGCACAACGGCCATCGCGCCATGGACCGCCATCAGCTCCTGGCAGGGGGGATTTGGAGGCATGAGGATGTTTCGCAGGCGCCATTTAAGCAATCAGGCCGGGGACGTGATAGAAATCGATGGGTTACCTGACTGGATTCGAGCAGAACATAGATGTGGTTGAAGCTGTGGTTGCGGCAGCGGCGGTTTGAGATGCCGATAGGGGGAGGCGCGAGGGAGGGGGGATACTGAGGGGAAGGGGATGTGGTTGGAGGAATAAATTCTAAAATCGCGCGCCTAATGAAAATTTCGGTGCGAAATTTGAAACTTGGGCGGGGGAAACGCACAACACAGACGAAGCGCGTAAAATACTCGTGTGCGAGAAAAAAGAAAGTTGGCAGATCCCGTCTCCAAAAAAATGTACACGTGTACTTGAAATTTTTTTTGGTCAATTGTACGCCTGGTTTATTAGGAAATATCGCACATGTAACTGACTTATGGGTCATTAACGCAAAAAACACAGACGGGTACGACATAGAAACCGTGTGTTTTGTGATCTTCTAATGATTAACGCAAAAAACGCACATGGGCACACATGCTAATCAACGCTCAAAGCCCTCAAAGCATGCTCTTACCGACATTGTACGTTAATACTACAAACTTAAAAGTAGTACTAGTAATTTGCTCTAATACTATAAACTTAAACTACTTCTCACATGCTACCACCGTGCGTCGCTAGACGCCGGTGTTCTCCTTCCCGGCCTTGTAGGCGGAAGCCCACCGTGCGTCGATCTCCGGCAAGCTCTCCTCACCACGGCGTGCGGCCTCTTTTTTCTTGCGGTGGCGGGACTCTCTTTTCTGGACTGCTTTCTGCCTTTTCCGCTCTTTCTGTGCCGCTTTGGCCGCCTCTAGATCCACCACCCAATCGGCCATGCAGCCTCAAAGTCCGCCCATGTAACTGTCTGGCCGCCGGCGGCGATGAACTCGGCGCGGAGAGATGCCATCGCTTCCTTTCCATGTGTGCGGTCGTGGGTGGCGGGGAACGCGGCGCGGCGGGATGCCATCGCTTCCTTACCAGTTACTGTGTGCCGCCGTGCCATGGACGGCGCCCGGAGAGAGCTCTGGGATGGAAGGGCCGGGCAGCCGTACAGTGCGGTGGTATTCAAGAGCTCAACCACAAACGACAACAGAAATTTGCCTTCCCTTGCAATTTTGGTCGTTCATTATCGCACACGGTTCATCTCCGTCGCTTCCGGAAACAGTGTGCACTGAGCCTATTGTGTGTTGAGTTATGATTGGCCGGAACCCCAGCCACGCGGATCGCGCATGTGCATCGTTGGATGCACCGTGATCGAATGGCAATCCACGTCCCTCACATCACACACGTGCACCTGTAGCTGGATTGGATTTATATGCGCTAAATGCCTAGAAAATGCACATAATCCCCTAAATATGGTGAATGAGCCGGAAAAAGTGCCAAATTTGAACACGGTGATTTGCAGGGTGTATGTTCGTCGTAGAAAAAAACTCCAGGGCAAACAACAAAGAAAATTTGGATTCCCCTTCAATCTTGAGGATTTCCCTTTCAAAAGCATGGAACTTCCTCGGTGATTGTTCGATTTATGAAGGGCGTGCATGACAACATAAGCCAAACCTTCTCAAATTTTTACCAAGGCATGGTGAGGTCATACCATGGCACTATGCCAGGCGTCATGTTTTTTAAGCATTTATTTCATTTTTTTCTATAGTTGAAAACCCAACAAAGAGACATTTGTGGTTGACTATTGCCACACATTTCATCGAAATATCTGTCCATTCCTTGTAAAAGGCATGAGAATTTACTAAATGGCACGAGCATGGTTTTCTAGGCCGTTCTTGTGGACCCTTTCATGCATCGATTGTTTGAACTTGAATTATGCGCATTAATGCCTAGGAAATGCACATAATCCCCTAAATATGGCAAATGAACCCGGAAAAGTGCCAAATTTGAACATGGTGATTTGCAGGTTGTATGTTCATCATAGAAAAAAACTCGTGGACAAAGGACAAAGGAAATTTGGACCCCCCTTCAATCTTGGTGATTTGCCCCTTGAAACCATGAAACTTCCTCGGTGATGGTTCGATTTATGAAAGGCGCGCATCACAACATAAGGAAAACATTCTCCAATTTTTACCAGGTCATGGTGAGGCCATACCATGGCACCACGCCAGGCATCATGTTTTCCAACCATGTGTTTCATTTTTTGTATAGTTGTTAACCGAGTAAACAACGCGTTTATGGTTGACTATTGCCACACATTTCCTTGAAATATCTGCCCATTCCTTGTAAAAGGCATGAGAATGTGCTAAATAACACGAGCATGGTTTTGCAGACTGTTCTTGTGCACCTTTTCATGCACCGATTGTTTGAATTTGAATTATGTCCATTAATGCCTAGAAAATGCATATAATGCCCTAGATATGGTAAATGAGCCCGGGAAAATGTCAAATTTGAACATGTTGCATTTGAGGCGGTATGTTGATCGTTGGAAAAAACCGAATGACAAACTAGGACGTAAATTAGGATACCCCTTCAATCTTGGGGATGTTCCCTCTCGAAAGCATGGAACTTCCTCGGTGATGGTTCAATTTATGAAGGGTGTGCATGACGACACAAGCAAAACCTTCTCTATTTTTTACCAGGGCATGGTGAGGTCATACCATGGCCCCATGCCAGGCGTCATGTTTTTTAAGCATTTGTTTCATTTTTTCTATATTTAAAAACCCAACAAACAAACATTTGTGGTTGACTATTGCCACACATTTCATCGAAATATCTGTCCATTCCTTGTAAAAGGCATGAGAATTTACTAAATGGCACGAGCATGGTTTTCTAGGCCGTTCTTGTGGACCCTTTCATGCATTGATTGTTTGAACTTGAATTATGCGCATTAATGCCTAGGAAATGCACATAATCTCCTAGATATGGCAAATGAACCCGAAAAGTGCCAAATTTGAACACGGTGATTTGCAGGTTGTATGTTCATCATAGAAAAAAACTCATGGACAAAGGACAAAGGAAATTTGGATCCCCCTTCAATCTTGGTGATTTCCCCCTCGAAACCATGAAACTTCCTCGGATGATGGTTCGTTTTATGAAAGGTGCGCATCACGACATAAGGAAAACATTCTCCAATTTTTACCAGGGCATGGTGAGGCCATACCATGGCACCACACCAGGCGTCATGTTTTCCAACCATGTGTTTCATTTTTTGTATAGCACGAGCATGGTTTTCCAGACCGTTCTTGTGCACCTTTTCATGCACCGATTGTTCGAATTTGAATTATGTGCATAATTAATGCCTAGAAAATGTACACAATCCCCTAAATATGGTAAATGAGTTCGTAAAAATGTCAAATTTGAACACGTTTCATTTGAGATGGTATGCTAATCGTTGGAAAAAAACTGAATGACAAACTAGGATGGAAATTTGGATTCCCCTTCAATCTTGGTGATTTCCCTCTCGAACGCATTGAACTTCCTCGGTGATGGTTCGATTTATGAAGGGCGTGCATGACGACATAAATCAAACCTTCTCAGCTTTTAACCAGGGCATGGTGAGGCCATACCATGGCACCATGCCAGCCGTCATGTTTTTCAAGCACATATTTCATTGTTCTATAGTTGATAACCCAGTAAATGACGCGTTTGTGGTTGACTATTGCCACGCATTCCATTGGAATCTCTGCCCATTCCTTGTAAAAGGCTTGAGAAATTACTAAATACCACGAGTATGGTTTTTCCAGACCGTTCTTGTGCACCCTTTCATGCAACAATTGTTTGAATTTGAATTACGTGCATTAATGCCTACAAAATGCACATAATCCCCTAAATATTGTAAATGAACCCGGAAAAGTGTAAAATTTGAACACGGTGGTTAGCAGGGTTTATGTTCATCATAGAAAAAAACTCATGGATGAAGGACAAAGGAAATTTGGATTCCCATTCAATCTCGGTGATTTACTATCGCACACAATTCACCTCCGTCGCCTCTGCGAACCGTGTGTGTTGACTCACACATGCAAAAGGAAAAGAAAACCCTCGCCCACTTCGTCCCCACTCACTCGCCGCAGACTTCTCCGCAACTCTGCACCCTAAGCTCGACGGCTGTTGGCGGCGGGCGTAGGTCGCGCTCCAAACGACACCGGATTTCGCCTCCACCGCTTTCCGCCGCCTATCTGCACCGACATTCTAGACTCTGGTCGACTGGGGTTTTCTGCAGGATTGGGCCAGGGATTTTTCTCATGGAGAAGGTAATCAACTTAATTAGCGAAATATTCACTCATCTCTTATCACAGTCCGTCCGTCGCTGTTAATCAACCGGTGGAAATCGCCGTGGAATCATTTTTGTTCTAGCTGATTCGTGTGTGTTCATTCATGTGTGCACAGTGCGAGCACAAATCGGGCAACTGTGGTCGTGGCCAGTCAGAAACGAAGTTCTATCTCACCATTCCGGATGACTTCAGGGAGCGCTCGGTATGTTCAATCTCAACCTACCACGGTCGGCATGGCCTAAATTTGTGAACATATACCGTCTGTTGCTACATTATCTATATATTTGCATCAAATCTTTGTTACATTATCTATTTTTAATTCTATATTTTTGTACTTTGCTTACATCAATATATGGATATGTTCTATCAGTTACTCCCATATTTGCATATTGCTCGGTTATTTCAATATATCTAATTTACGGTCTTAATTTTCATTTCAAGCAATACATCCCTTGCTTTGCAAGAACAGGAGTAGAAGGAAATCTTGGGCTTTACTTTGCTGATGACTCCCAGGATGTCATATTGACAATGCAACATGGATTTACAATAACGGTTAGCGTAACCTTGATAAAGATGGTCACTCCTATTTTAATGCGGACCTTTGGAGAAAAATGTCTAAGTGTTATGAACTGAATGTTGGCAATAAAATTCTAGTGCGTGCACCACATCGTCGTCTAATTAACATGGATGTTTACTTCCCCAACGTCATCAGCCGATCAAAGTCTGATCGAGGTTAGTGTCCTTTCAACTTTCTCCATTGAAAGGATCGATATAGTTGACTAGAGGGGGGTGAATAGGCAACTATCAATTTTTAGCTTTTCTTTACCAATTTAAACTTTGCATCAAAGTAGGTTGTCTAGATATGCAACTAAGTGAGCAATCTATATGATGCAATGACAACTAGCACACAAGCAAGCAAGGGAGTTAACACAAGTAAGCTTGCAAAAGTAAAGGGACGAGATAACCAAGAGTGGAGCCGGTGAAGACGAGGATGTGTTACCGAAGTTCCTTCCTTTTGAGGGGAAGTACGTCTCCGTTGGAGCGGTGTGGAGGCACAATGCTCCCCAAGAAGCCACTAGGGCCACCGTATTCTCCTCACGCCCTCACACAATGCGAGATGTCGTGATTCCACTATTGGTGCCCTTGAAGGCGGCGACCGGACCTTTACAAACAAGGTTGGGGCAATCTCCACAACTTAATTGGAGGCTCCCAATGACACCACAAAGCTTCACCACAATGGACTATGGCTCCGCGGTGACCTCAACCGTCTAGGGTGCTCAAACACCCAATAGTAACAAGATCCGCTAGGGATAAGTGGGGGGAATCAAATTTCTCTTGGTGGAAGTGTAGATCGGGGCCTTCTCAACCAATCCCGAGCAAATCAACAAGTTTGATTGGCTAGGGAGAGAGATCGGGCGAAAATGGAGCTTGGAGCAACAATGGAGCTTTTGGGGGAAGAGGTAGGTCAACTTTGGGGAAGAAGACCTCCTTATATAGTGGGGGGAACAATCCAACCGTTACCCCCCTCAACAGCCCCGCAGAGGGCGGTACTACCGCTCCCCCGGGCGGTACTACCGTGGAGTCTGGAGGGCAGGAGAGTGACAGACCCGAGCGGTACTGCCGCGGTGGTAGGGTAGTACTACCGCTCATGAGCGGTACTGCCGCCCTACTGCCGCTGCAAAGTACCGCACTATCCGACACAAGAAATGACCCCTCAAGTCGATGCGGTAGGGACCTGGTACCGTAGCGGTACTAATGCTGAGGACCAACCGGCGGTACTACCGCTGCGGAGCGGTACTGCCGCCTGTGACCCCTAAGTGGTACTACCGCTGGGACCAGACTCAGCCCAAAGAGAGAGGAAAGATATCTCCAATGAAGCGGAAAGGCTCACAGGTTGCAAAGAGGATGTGTACGTGTTGATTCCACCCTAGCCTTACCAAAGCGGACCCCCTCTTGATAGTACGGTGACTCCTACGAAACTAATCCACCAAAAGAAGCGAAAGAGCTACACCGTCTTGAATGACACTCCGAGGGGAAAGAAATCGTCTCATGCCAAATGATGAATCTCTAAAATGCTCAAAGCACACGATTAGTCCGCAAACATGTTGTCATCAATCACCAAAACTACATCCAGAGAGATATGCCTTAACATCCATGTTGTCATGTTACTATTTAAGCAACCAATTGATCACTATTTAAGCAACCAATTGTGATATCATATTCCGACTCCGTTCCTAGGCAGTAACAAATTCTGTTTACCAATTTATGTGCACTATATATTCTTTGCAGGGACATGGCTGACTGAGGAGTGAGCGATACGGCTAGCGGAAAGGGGGCTTTTTTAGGTAGCTATGCGGGACATGCCCGCATGGTGTGGCCCCTTTCCCTTAATGGCGAAGGGTAAGCGATGCGGCTGACCAAAAGGATTGGGTTCCTATTCGTTCCACGGATAACCAGGCGGGGACAGCGGGGTGAGGACGTGTCGGTCCCGACTACGCCATGTGTTGATTAACTGTGGCCATGCCGGACGCCAGGGATGGGTCAAATCCCTTAGGGGCATTACGGGTTGATGGTAGCGAGGATCTAATGCTGGGATAACCTATGCCAGCCTGGCTGCTCTGATACCATCTCCTGTGGCACCCCGATCCGCATGGAGCAGGGGTCCATGATAACACCTGACGGCGGAAGTCTTGGTTTGGCAGCATAACACCTGACGCACGACAGGTCCATGATACAACATTCCAGGTACAATAATATTCATCAAATACATGTGTATATGATTACATCATCGATGAATACAATTATCTGGCATAGCCCTAAGGCTATTTAAATGGCATCAGAAGTCTATTTAAATGGCGACGGAATGGTTTGGCAGCATAACAACTCTGGTTGGGCTCCACAACTCATAGGACTGGCAAGTCTACGGCCTAGCACGACGTAACAAGCGAACAACTTGGGCACGACCTACAAAACTGGCATGACAGGCCAGGTTAGTACATTGAATGTACTTGCAAGACAACCAAATACATAGCACCCAAACAAACAGATGACAAAGAAAGAACCAAGCGTCTGCAATAACCTATCTCATAGCAGAAACTAAGCATGGCATGATATTAGGTAGAATCATAAATCAAACTAAGCATGAACAACCTCGTGGCATCTACTAGCATGGCAATAGCATGGCTTATCAAGCTTACTTCTAACATGGCAATGGCAAAACATAGCACATCATTTCAACCATAACATGACATAATCTAAACATAGCATAAATTCAATCAAGACATGGCATGGCATCATGAAACTATGCTGAAAATAAACTACCAATCATATCCAATGCAAACACAACATGTTAACCTTATGCAAACATCGCCTGTTCTACCATGGTTCTTTAAATGCAAATAACAACTTACTACTCATGCAATGCAACCAAAGTTCTGCACTGAGTCCCTCGGACTCTCTTACCAATGGATTACCTCGTAACCAAGCGATGATCCTTCACGGATCATAAACGGAGCCATACTTGGTTCGACTCTCACCGAGACCTCGTCTCGTGAACACATCACCGTGATTACTCGCGACTATCTCATAGTCCAAGTCATCACGTTATTTCATTTCACATAATTCATCAACTTAGTTATTTCAGGTTTATCCTCCATTTCGACCAAGACCTGATAGTGTGACATGTTACGAACTTGTGCCCATGACCGAGGACGCGGCTATCAATAGATTTAACACACACACTCTGAAGAGGTAGCGCACTTTACCCACACCACGGAACCCATGGCCTCGCACTCCCATACGTGTGGACCAACAACGTTCCAACAAAACCGACCTACCGCCATGACACTCTCCCGGCCACTCTCACCAACACCCCCTTGGGGTTCAGTCCTGGGTGGCCCCGTGCCTACCAAAGACACCAACGACCACCTCCGTGGCAAAACAAAAACGGTCCCAAACGGGGACAAAGCGCGCAAAACAACTCGGGCTCACAAGGTTCATGTCCGCCTACCTAATCAGGGTAGCGTGCACCCATAACCTTCCCTCGTTGGAGGAACAAGCGAGAGGCATGACAATATACCCAGCTAGGACCTCGCATAAAGGTAAATGTGGTTGCACTGGAGAAAGCTCGATTTGGTGGCACTATGACTCGATCCCATCGATGACGAAGGAGGTTGGTTATTAAGTCATATTATTAACTTCTCCATCACCCACCATCACGCGAGCATTATAACATGAATGCAACAACTAACATACAACATACAGATGCAGTAACAAAACATCGGGCTTTTCAAGTGAACAATGATAGCATGCGAAACATGGCAATACCAAGTACTCGTAATACCACTAGTGCAACAGAATCATTATAACATTGATACTACTAACATTAAATTAGACAGAGGCATGATATTATCAGTAACAACATCTAGCTAGCATGTCAATTTATTTCATGAGAACACAAGCATGCATGGCACATAACAAAAACATATAGCACGACTGAAATAACAATAGACGGAACAACCAAGAAACTAATGCAACTAAACACACACACACGAGGTGCAAGCAAAGTCAACATGCAAGTTCGGGGCTCATGATAAGAGGTTGGCTTGCCTGGGGGTTGACAAATACTTCGGGAAGAAGTGCGGAATGATCGCGGAAAGATTTGCCGGAAACAGTTCTCTCTCGGAGGGGGCTGTTTACGTGCAAGGGCAAAGAGGTCATTTTCACTATGTGAAAATATTATGAAAATGATACCAACGGAAAAAGCTCGACAAACAGAGAACGTGAGCGTTGGAATCACCTCAATCGGAGTTACGGTTGCGGAGTTATGAAGTGATGAAGATCAGGGACCTATCTGTGAAGAATTTATCACCAAATGGGTCCCTGGGCTGAAAAACAGAAAACGTATTTCAGAAAATACGGTTTCGGAACTGAGAAAGCGCATTGTTGACCGCAATAGAGAGTAATACACCTTCTAGAAGAGAAAACACATTTCTGTCTGAAGCAATGCATGAGTACGTTTTCGGACAAGGGAAGACGTATTCAAAGGAATACGCTTCCACTTACCACGTGGCAAGGGAGGGGTCAACGCGTGGTGAGGCTGACCGGTGGGGGCCGCGCGCAGGTGGGGGCCTGGCGAGTCGTCATCTTCCTCCTCTCTCTAGCCCAACTAAAGCAGAGGGGTAGCAGAGGCAGGGGCGCTGCCGGCGTCGGAGCGGGCCAGTCCGGCGATCTCCGGCCAAGTGGAGACCACCGGCGAGCTCCTGGGGGTGCGCCGCTTCCGTCCAGGCCAAGCACGGGCGTCGGGAAGCAGCGGGGCGATGGCGGCTCACGTGGACAGAGGACGCGGGGCATGGTGATTGGGTGGCTCCGGTGGGGGAAATGGATGGGCGGCGGGTCTGGGATGATCGCTGGGGGTGTGGTGGTGCGCTGGTGGTGGAAGAAACGAGGGGGAAACGCGCAATGGCTCTAACCTCAAGAGGAACAGAGGCGGCGTCCATGGCGATGGCGGGGTCAGGGAGGGGCTCAGGGCTCGGGGAGAGACTCGGGGAGGGGTTGAGGACCGCGAGAAAGCTCGAGGGCGGCTTATATAGCCACGGGGAAGGCTCGAGAAGGAGGGGGCGAGGTGGCACGCGCACGGCTACTTGTCGGCGCTCCGGCGACGAGCACGCGCGACCAACGGTCACGGGGAGGGGCGGGAAGGCGACGCGGGGGATGCGGACGACGTGCAGGGGGTCACGGAGTCGAGCAAAGCTGGGAGACGAGAGGGAGAAGAGGACTGGAGCGAGGAAACGACGGCACACACGGGAGCGCACTGTTTTCGGCGACGGCGACGGCTCAACGAGGAAGCAAACCAAGAGGTAAAGGAGTCTAGGGGGAAGAAGACGTCGAGGCTGAACTGTGTGACACGCTGGGACAAACGAAATCCGGCCGGAGCAGGGTTGCCGACGAGAACAGTGGCTAGACCACCGATTTGGCTGGCAATGCCCGTGGTCACCAAGGACAACACGTGCTCTGGCCATCTACTTCATGCCAAACCTAGTCAACAGTGGAGTCCTTCCAAGGCTCATTTAAAAAGAGGTGATAGCACGGGCAGAAGTGAAGGGAGCAGAGGGAACTAAGCTCGACAAGTTTGCTGTTGCAAACTTGGCCACATCTTGGTGATCAACACAGTGAGCTTAAGGACTAAACTTGATGTCTGGGAGGTTTAGGGTAGCAAGGACTAATATCCTAGGAATTTTGGGAGCATTTGGACAAGTATTTAGCATAGTTGCAGTGCAACTGCCAAATCTGGTCCAGAAAACAAATGATGAAGAGGCACTCACTAGGAGTGATGGATTTAGCTAAAACTTGGCAGGGCTTGATGATTTGATCATAGGTAGATGTTGCAAAAATATCATACCAAATGGACTTGCCAAAATGGTACTTCCTTCACAACTATCATTTCTACCCAAAAACTGGAGAAAAATCCTCAGGGCAAATGGCTAATTGAAATGAGCCAAAGTTTTGTGGAGATGGGTCATATGGATAGAAGAAGGTCTGCGAATATTTCCAGCCACAATGGAGCAAGATAAAATATACTTGCTTCTCAAACTAATTTTTTTGACAGAAACCAAGAATTGCTCCTGTGCTCACATAGTTCAATGAAATGAACTGAATTTTGGTGGAGGCTATTGATTTAGGATATATGAGAAGATGGAAAAGTTTCATCCCATTTGGAAACTCTATGAAGGTACTTCCTTCACCAAGTTGCAATCTGGTCAGAAACTTTGAAAAATTGCACAGGGAGCTAAGATGAAGGGTTTGAGCTCATCTTTGGTATCCATGGGTGATTTATCAATGTTAATCACCCTGCCAAATTGCAGCTCAATTGGGAATAAAGCACTTCCTTTGCAAAATTTCTGAGAAGGCAGAAACTTGCATTGGATCATGTGCCAAATTTTTGAACTGAAGAATATGAGATAAGAATGGAACTAGTGATTATATAGCAAGGACAAGCTCCACTATTTATGTGGGAATTTTCTCTGCTATAAAAATAGTGGTTCCTTTAGAAAGTGGCATAAATGCAATATTGGCATAAAATAAGAAAATGCAATTTTCCTTATTTAATTATGGCCAATATCCTTGCCAGAGCTTGGAGTAGGCATAAGTATCAACTTCACCAATTCATATGAATTTAGGAGAAGGCTAGCTATGCCTTTGGATTTTATTCCTCAAAAAGGCAAGAAAGGAATAAATCATAATTCAAAAATATTGCATAAGACTTAGCAATATTTTTGCATATCCAAGGGTTAGGAGGATAGGAGGGTCTCTAGGAACAGATGGGATGATCATCAAATCAAGGAAAATGATGGCTCCTCTGTAATCACAAAGGCCACATTAAAATTCCAAAATTTTGGAATTAGGGTTTGAGAGGATTTGAGATGTTACAAATGAGGTCTTGCCCACTGACAAAGACATGAGCAAGGTTTTGAAAGGATAGAAATGGCAAGAATTCTCAGAGTCATCCAGCAAACTCAGGAGAAAATTTGAAAAATGATTGCCAGAAAGAAATAACAGCTCAAAAATTGTTAACCCAATTTTGGGGCTGTTATAGCAGTCACGATGGCCCAATCAAAGGCCTTATCACGGGCAAGTTCCGTTCCAATGGCAAGGACTGAGCCAAGCTTGATGAGTTGTTTCGATCCCGCGCCATAGATCAGCTCGAGAAGCTAAGTTATAATGATGGGCATATGCGCTTGCTGCCAACGTCCGCGCTCCGCTTCGCGCCCACGCTGCGCCTCGCCAAGTTCATGAACAGCCATTGAAAGGATCGATATAGTTGACTAGAGGGGGGTGGGTGAATAGGCAACTAACAATTTTTAGCTTTTCTTTACCTATTTAAACTTTGCATCAAAGTCGGTTGTCTAGATATGCAACTAGGTGAGCAACCTATATGATGCAACAACAATAAGCATACACGCAAGAAAGAGATAAAGCACAAATATGCTTGCACAAGTAAAGGCACGAGATAACCAAGAGTGGAGCCGGTGAAGACGAGGATGTGTTACCGAAGTTCCTTCCCTTTGAGAGGAAGTACGTCTCCGTTGGAGTGGTGTGGAGGCACAATGCTCCCCAAGAAGCTACTAGGGCCACCGTATTCTCCTCACGCCCTCACACAATGCGAGATGCCGTGATTCCACTATTGGTGCCCTTGGAGGCGGCGGCCGAACCTTTACAAACATGGTTGGGGCAATCTCCACAACTTAATTGGAGGCTCCCAACGATACCACCAAGCTTCACCACAATGGACTGTGGCTCCGCGGTGACCTCAACCGCCTAGGGTGCTCAAACACCCAAGAGTAACAAGATCCACAAGGGATTAGTGGGGGGATTCAAATATCTCTTGGTGGAAGTGTAGATCGGGGCCTTCTCAACCAATCCCTAGAGAATCAACAAGTTCGATTGGCTAGGGAAGGAGATCGGGCGAAAATGGAGCTTGGAGCAACAATGGAGCTTGGAGGTGGAAGAGGTTGTCAACTAGAGGAGGAAGACACCCCATATATAGTGGAAGAACAAATCCAACCGTTATCCACCAACTCAGCCTGCGCAGCGCGGTACTACCGCACCTGAGGCACGGTACTACCATAGAGGCACGCGGTACTACCGCACCTGAGGCGCGGTACTACTGCAGGGGCACGCGGTACTACCGCAGGGCCCCGCGGTACTACCGCCCACGCAGCAGAGACCAGAACAGCCACCCATGCACTAAAGCAGAGGGCGGTAGTACTGCTGGCGCGGTACTACTGCTCCCCCTTGCGGTACTACCGCAAGGCAGGGGCTGTCCAGGGATGGGAAGGCACGGATATAAAAAATTACATCCGTGGCTACTTCCGCAGAGTTGGAGTCGATGCAAAAACCCGACGCGGTAGTACCGTAAGCCAGCAGCGGTACTACCGCGCGAGGCGCGGATGTAAAAAAATTACATCCGCCCCTTACTGCCGCGTACTTGCGGAACTAAGTCGGAGACCACGGTACTACCGCTTACTAGAAGCGGTACTACCGTGGGCCCTTGCGGTACTACCGCACCAGCGGGCGGTACTACCGCAAGGTCCTGCGGTACTACCGCTCTAAGGAGCAGTACTACCGCAAGCCCTAGTTCAGCAGGCAAGAGCAATATTTGCATAGACAAGGAAAACATAGGATACTCCAAAGGCTAGAGGAAAGGAGGTGCAAAGGAAGATGTGTACGTGATGAATCCACCCAACCTTTCCAAGGCGGACCCCCTCTTAATAGTACGGCTTCCCTACGACTCAAGACCACCGAAAAGAAACGAAGAGAAACACCGTCTTCTATAGCCTTCGAGGGGAACCCAATCATCTTGTGCCTAGTCAATATATCTGAAATATTCGATGCACATGATTAGTCCGCAAAAGCATTGTCATCAATCACCAAAACCAACTAAGGGATAAAAATGCCCTTACAATCTCCCCATTTATGGTGGATTGATGACAACACGGGATTTGCACGAGGGTATAACGCAAAGAGCAAGGGCAAACCTCAAGTCTCTAAAATATAGACGGGCTCCCCCTAGATGTGTGCTATCTCGATGAGTGCTTTGGACTGCACGGCACACATACTAGGATCAACACTCCCCCTATATTTTATAGACATGGCAAAACTTGCAATAAGGCTAAAGCTAAGCAAGATAGACAGGAGCATAATGTAATAAGCACAAGATAGAATAAGCTCACTACGGTATGATAGAGTGCATATGTCTTACACCATATGATAGAAGGTCTCACGAGCACAAACCAAAGCAAACCAAAGAAAACGAAATAAACGAAGTTCAACTAACCCAAACACAACACAACTCGGAAATCCTACACTCTCTCCCCCATTGGCATCGAGACGCCAAAAAGGCAGAGAGGACACCTACAGCAATAGTGGTGGCTCAAGCGGAGTAGTCACTTGCATGCTCCTCGTCAGACTCTGCAGGTAGGATGGACTCCTCCTCAGACTCGGTCCACCGATAACCCTGCTTGTGCAGCCATTCTGCCTCTGGGGTGATGTTCACCTCTAACCCGCTAGATATGTTCTCGCCAAAGGTCCTGAAAATCCGCTTGTCGCGGCGGCGAGTCTCCTTGGAATCCACATGGGTCTGGTACTACCCCTTTGCCTGCATACAGAACATCATCTTCATCTTGTTCTTCAGTCGCTTAGCCCAAGAAGGCTCAGAGGTGGGAGGGATGTAACCCTCAGAGCTGTCCTTGTCTGCTGCCTCCTCCTCATCCTCATCTGCATGCACGTCCATGGCAGCTGCAGTATCAGCACGAGAGGTAGTGTTGGCCCACTGAGGCTTGATACGGAGGTTGATGGGCTTATGCCGGATCCAACCAGGGGCCTCAAACTCATCCTGAGGGTAGACCCGCTCCCAGGTAGCCGAGATCAACTGAAACATATAAGGTCCATAGATGGGGACCTTGCGGTTGTAGACCGCAAAGCGAAGCTCATGCCACATGATATGTGAGACATCAAGTGGTAGTGTCTGAGAGTTGCGAGCATCTTCACACAGGAGCATCATATCCACAAGATAGGCATGCACCTTGTCCTTGTCCCCAATTTGTGGGAATAGAGTGTTGCGGAAAATCCGGTGCATGATGTCAAGAAAGGAGTTGAGTACCCAAGATGACTTGCCATTGGAGAGCCTCTTCTCCACATAGTAGGGCATAAGCTTGTTCTTGTTGGCAGACTCGGGATTGGCATGAGGGCGAACACCTTGGGGTGTGGCGAGCCCCTCATCGGGAACCCCAAGCAAGGTCATGAATTCCTTCCAAGTAGCAGTCAGCTGCCGACCATTGGTCATCCAAGTCATGGTCCTTTCCTCATTGGGATGAAAATGCACTGAGGCAAAGAACTGAGCAAGGATCTCAGGATCATAGTCTTTGTGGAAAGAGATGATATGCTCAATGCCAAATTGCTCCACTAGGTCCAAAGCCTCACCAAAGTATTCCCGGTGCGCCTCTTTGCGCATGTGATGCATGTTGATCCACTTCACCTCCACATGGGTATTTTGCTTGGCCTTGATGACATCCAGATAAATGAGATTCTGCTGCTTGGTCCAGAATAGATCATTCCCTCGAAAGTTAGCATGAGGGTTTCCATACGGATTGATCTTCCTCCGAGAGATGAACCCAGCAAGCGGTATCTCATCCATACCCTTGGCGGGTTCCTTCTCTTTGGTGGCAGTGGTCTTGGTTCTGCGTTGGGGGGCATTGGAGCCCTCTGCTTCCTCTGTGTTGCGCATACGCTTGGAGCCCGTGTCACGGCTTGGATTGGAGCGGCGAGCTGGAGCACCTAAGCCACCACCTAAAACACACACCACAAAACAAACACGCATGAAACACGAGAAGGATCAATGCAAAGACCACATAAAAGCAGGTGAAATAAGTAGACATGGCACATGAGAAGTGCCACAAGAGGGATTTGAGACAGCGGTAATATCGTGTGTTGCGCCACGTGCGGTAGTACAGCTCCAAGGAGCGGTAGTACCGGACGTGCGGTAGTACCGCACCAGCAGGGCGATAGTACCGGACGTGCGGTAGTACCGCACCTGTAGAGCGGTAGTACCGCACGGTGCAGATCTGAAACAACCATGGAGATCTGAGCACAACCGTGTCAACACGCGGTACTACGATCGATCAAATCCATCACGGGACAACTATAGCAAGTACCATCACTACACAAAACTGCTCTCCTACATCCTACTCTTGCATAGATTTGGCCTAAAATCTCAACAACAACTTGCATCTCCCCAAAACGTAAAAACAACAAGACGAACAAGAAAAAGGGAGGGATTGGGGAGAATCCTTGTTCCATGGCAAGAGGGAGTGGTGGGGAACGATCCCACCGGTCGGAATCCGAGGAGAGCGGCCGGAGACAGAGATCCGACGAGGACCCCCGGCGCCGTTCTTGAGAGAGAGAGAGAGACGGAGTGGGGAGAGAGACGAATGGGTATGGGGGAGTTAGAACTCCCCTGCCCGTGTTTAACCCTCACCAGCCCTCGACCGCACGGTAGTACCGCACATCATCGCGGTACTACCACCCCGGGCGGAAGTACCGCACCGAGGCCGTAGTACCGCTCTTCCAGGCGGCAGTAAAAAATTACTGCCGCACTGGGTGCGGAAGTACCCCCCCTTGCGGTAGTACCGTGGTAGGCCGCGGTAGTACCGTGAGCTCAAGAAAAGATAGTTTCAACCAAAAGAGAGGACACCGAAGCACGGAACCTTCAAGCGAGAGACCACACCAAAGAGCTAACACACTGGACACCACAAGCACAAGCTCGGCACGAAGGAAGAGAGGCAAGAGACAACACAGACCAAAAACGAGACACAAACTCTCCAAGGAGAGGGCGGTGGCCGGAGCCACCTATGTTTGAGTCAATTGGTATGGAACCGCGAAGAATTATCCTTGGGCCCATGACCAAAACTCATCTTTGAAGCACAAGTACCATAAAAATGGCTAATGTGAAAGAGTTGATCACTTTATGCATAATGGGGGAGGGAGAGTTCATTGAGAGAACAACACTCCCCCTATGTCCATGCCTACACCTAGATTAGACAACAAGTTGAGTGTGGTGGGGTGTGCAAGGGTTCAAGCAACATTGCTCGAATCAATGATATTTAGCTCATGCCTTAAGTCGCGAAATCTTGCTTCATCCAATGGCTTCGTGAAAATATCTGCAAGGTTATCATGGGTGTTGACGTAGTTGAGCTTGATCTCCCCTCACCTAATGTGATCTCGGATGAAGTGATACCGAATCTCAATATGCTTCGCCTTGAAGTGTTGCACGGGGTTGAGAGAAATCTTGATGGCACTTTCATTATCACACCAAAGAGGCACTTTGTCACAAATGACATCGTAATCCTTTAAAGTTTGCCTCATCCATAAGAGTTGTGCACAACAACTCCCGGACGCCACATACTTCGCTTCGATGGACGAGAGAGACACACAACTTTGCTTTTTCGAAGACCAACTTACCAAAGAGCAACCAAGGAATTGGCACCCTCCGGAAGTGGACTTCCTATCCACTTTGTCTCCCGCCCAATCGGAGTCCGAATATCCTACAAGCTTGAAGTTTGCTCCTCTTGGGTACCATAAGCCAAAGTTTGGGGTATGAGCCAAATATCGAAAGATTCGCTTGACCGCCACAAAGTGGCTTTCCTTAGGTGCGGCTTGAAACCGTGCACAAATTCCCACACTCAACATGATATCCGGTCTAGATGCACAAAGGTAAAGCAAGGAACCAATCATGGAGCGATATACCTTTTGATCCACCGCTTTACCATTGGGTTCGATGTCAAGTTGGCACTTGGTGGGCATTGGAGTGGACGTCGGCTTGACATCACTTAGCTTGAATCTCTTGAGCATGTCTTGAGTGTATTTGGCTTGGTTGATGAAGGTTCCTTCTCTTCTTTGCTTTACTTCGAATCCGAGAAAGAACTTCAACTCTCCCATGGAAGACATCTTGAACTTTGAGGTCATGAGTGCGGCAAATTCCTCATTGAAAGCTCTGTTAGGGGAACCAAAGATAATGTCATCAACATATAGTTGGCATACAAACAACTCCCCTTTGACCTTCTTAGTAAAAAGAGTGGGGTCGATTAGCCCAACTTCAAACCCACGATCTTGTAACAACTCGGTAAGGTGGTCATACCACGCACGTGGGGCTTGTTTAAGGCCATAGAGTGCCTTATCAAGTTGATACACATGATCGGGAAAGTAGGGATCCTCGAACTCGGGGGGTTGCTTGACATAAACCAACTCATTAATAGGACCATTAAGAAAAGCACTCTTCACATCCATTTGTTGCAACTTAAAGTTGTGATGAGAATCATAAGCAATCAACAAACGAATAGATTCAAGGCGAGCAACGGGAGCAAAGGTTTCACCGTAGTCGATACCCTCGACTTGGGAGTAGCCTTGTGCCACCAATCGTGCCTTGTTGCGAATGATGGTCCCATGAGCATCTTGCTTGTTCTTGAATATCCACTTGGTTCCAATGACATTGTGGTTCCCCGTTGGCCTCGGCACTAATCTCCACACCTTGTTGTACTCGAAGTTGTTGAGTTCTTTATGCATGGCATTAAGCCAATCTGGATCTTCGAGTGCTTCATATACCTTTTGGGGTTCAACACAAGAGACAAACGTGTGATGTTCACAATAGTTTGCCAATTGTCTACGAGTGCTTATACCCCCTTTTGAATGCTTCCAAGCACATTCTTCATGAGATGACCCTTGGTGGAGAGCTTGGATGCAATCTTGGCAGCACGACGCTCCAATTCCTCCTCGGTGGTGAGTTGAGGAGCGGTCACTTGATCACCTTGAGTGCCGTCTTGAGCTTGTTCTTGATCTTGAACTTGCTCGGAGGAGAGAACTTGACCTTGGGCATCACTTGGTGTGTCAACACCATCTTGAGCATGATCTTGCCCTTGGTCTTGTTCATGAGGTTGAGGGCCTTCACTTTGTTCTTCGGAAGCGTGTGGGCCTTGGGTTGGTGATGGCTCCACTTGAGTGGAGCATTGTCCTTCTCCTTCGGCCACAAGGGGTTCCTCAATGGGTAGGATAAAACCAACACCCATTCTTCTTATGGCTTGAGGAGGAATTTCATCACCTACATCACAAGTGCCACTTTGCTCCACTTGGGAGCCGTTATTCTCATCAAACTCCACGTTACACGTCTCCTCAATAAGTCCCGTGGATTTATTGAGGACACGGTAAGCATGAGAGTTTGTAGCATAACCAACAAATATGCCCTCATAAGCTCTAGCCTCAAATTTAGACAACCGAACACCTTTCTTGAGAATGAAGCACTTACACCCAAACACCCGAAAATACTTGAGGTTGGGCTTGTTACCGGTGAGTATCTCATATGGAGTCTTGTTCAAGCCCTTGCGGAGGTAGAGCCTATTGGATGCATGACACGCGGTGTTGATGGCTTCGGCCCAAAAGTTGTATGGAGACTTGAACTCCGCCATCATGGTCGTTGCCGCATCCATCAACGTCCGGTTCTTCCTCTCCGCAACACCGTTTTGTTGAGGGGTGTAAGGTGCGGAATATTGATGCTTGATCCCCTCATCACTAAGAAACTCATCCAAGGTGTAGTTCTTGAACTTGGTGCCGTTGTCACTTCTTATTGTCAAGATCTTTGCATTGTGTTGACGTTGGGCTTCATTTGCAAAGTCAATGACAGTTTGTTGGGTCTCGCTCTTCCTCTTGAAGAAATACACCCAAGTGTATCTTGACTAGTCATCCACAATCACCAAGCAGTACTTCCTACCCCCAAGACTATCAAAAGATGGAGGCCCAAAGAGATCCAAATGAAGGAGCTCCAAAGGCCTCTTCGAGTAAATGATAGTCGTGGGAGGGTGAGCCTTCTCATGAAGCTTTCCTTCGATGCAAGCACTGCAAGCACGATCTTTAGCAAAACTAACATTCGTTAGTCCACGGACATGGTCCCCCTTGAGAAGACTTTGCAAAGATCTCATATTGACATGGGCTAAATGGCGATGCCAAAGCCATCCCACGTCAACTTTAGCCATTAGGCATGTCGCGGTCTTAGTGGGTCGCTCCGAAAAGTTAATCACATAGAGACCGTTCTCGACATGCCCAACAAAGGCTACTTTAAGAGTCTTGCTCCACAAGAGGGCCACGGTATCAATATCAAAGAAAGTGGCAAAGCCCATGACTGCAAGTTGATGAACGGAAAGTAAATTGTATGCAAGGGACTCAACAAGCATGACCTTCTCGATCGTGAGATCATGAGAAATGACAACTTTGCCGAGTCCCAATACATTAGAAGACGAGGCATCACCCCACTCGACATTGGTGGGCATAGATGGAATCTGGTGCACGTCCACCACCAAGTCCTTGCTTCCGGTCATATGATTTGTAGCTCCACTATCGAGCAACCATGATCCCCCACCGGAAGCAAACACCTACAAGAGATCAATGCTTGGTTTTAGGTACCCATTTTGTAATGGGTCCTTTGATGTTAGTAACAAGGGTCTTAGGAACCCAAATAGACCATTCAATATACTTATGAGGAGAACCAACAAATTTGGCATAAACATGCCCATCACTAGCACGGCATAACACATAAGAAGGATTGAAGTCACCGGCTTTGTTGGAAGGGGTGTCATTGCCCTTCTTGACACCGCCACCCTTCGCATTGTTCTTCTTCTCCTTGGAAGCACCCTCTCCATCCTTCACAAAAGTTTGCTTGAGAGGAGGAGATCGTTTGGTCTTGTCATTCTTCTTCTTGTTCTTGGGCTTGGGTGCGAACCCAATCCCCTCCTTGGCCACAACTTCCTTTTGATTGCTCAAAAGGTCGTTGAGGTTCTTCTCACCTTGTATGCATGACACAAGGCCTTTCTCAAGTTGCTCCTTCAACTTAGCATTCTCCTCAAAAAGATGCACATGCTCACAACAAGGGTTAGTAGCATTTGCATTATCAATTAACACCATATGAGGAAAGGTGGCTTTCTCCTTAGTTAGCTTCACTTGGAGTTGATCATGAGACTCCTTGAGGCTAGCATGAACACCCTTCAAGACTTTGTGAGCCTTGTCGAGAAGGTCAAACTCCTCTTTGAGTCTAGCAAGATCAACCTCAAGCTTTGCCTTCTCGGAGTTTAGCACACGAGAAACAACAAGGGCATGATCAAGATCTTTCTTTAACTTAGCATGATCATCGTTGTATGACTCCTCAAGAGCCAAACGAAGACCACACTCTTTGTCAAGAGCATTGGAAAGATCCGAAATCTCATCGGCATAGTCACGACTATGCCCCTCCATCTTAGAGATGGTATCTTTGTGAGCCTCGATCATGTCATTGGCTTCACCAAGTTGTTCCAAGAGAGCAACGAAGTGCTTCTTGGATTTACCCTTGAGTTTACCATAAAGGTCTCAAACTCATTCTCCTCCACATTTGTCCCCTCATGTTCATCAAAGCTATCCGTTGAAGATGGATGATTAATGATGGTAGTTTTGATGTTGGGAGGTACCTTGTTGGTGGCTTTAGCCATGAGGCACTTGGCGGTGATGTTCTCATTGGGTGAGTCGAAGAGAGACATCCGTGGAGTCATCGCAATGGCAACGGAGGCCATGGCAACCGACTCACCATCTTCATCATCGTCATCATCCTCATTGTACTATTCTTGTACCACCAATGCCTTGGGAGGAGTCTTCTTGGTGAAGTTGCTCTTGTTGGGGAACGACTTGGCCTTGTCCTTTCGGATGAGCTTGCCAGCATTGTCTTCCCTCTTCTCG
This sequence comes from Triticum aestivum, assembly GCF_018294505.1. Lineage (NCBI taxonomy): Eukaryota > Viridiplantae > Streptophyta > Magnoliopsida > Poales > Poaceae > Triticum > Triticum aestivum. Next base: position 417,462,052 of record NC_057808.1, on the reverse strand, counting down.
TACGGGCACTCCGCAACAAAGTGGCTCACATTGCCACAATTGAAGCAAGTCCTCACTCGTTGCTTGCCCTTTGCGCCACTTGAATTGTTCTTGTTGAAGTTTGGCCTTGAATTCTTCTTGGTCCAAAATTGCCTTGAAGCAAGAGCCATGTGTTCATGATAGGCATACTTCGTATCTTCGAGGTTGCTCTCCTCTTCTTCCTCTTCATCCTCTTCCTCCATACTAACCTTGGCCTTTAGAGCAAGGTTGGGCTTCTGTACTCTTTGAGAGCGAAGAACCGCATTGTCGGCGGACTTGTCCAAGATGCTGATAGCAACGAACTCATCCAACACTTAACTTGAGGACAAGGTGTGGAAGTCCGGCCTTTGACGAATGACGGAGGACATGGCTTTGTGGTAGGGCATCATTGCCTTGAGGAATTTGTGCATGATCCAATTGTCATCCGTGTCCTTACTTCCATGATCTCGGAGAGAGACCGCGAGTTTGGTTACTCTCGGATAAAGCTCACGAGGTTCTTCATCTTCTTTCACAGCAAACTCATCGGCTTCATCTTGCACCACTTCATAGTTGGAGCGTTGAATGCTTGCGCTTCCCCGATAGAGGGAAACCACTTGGAGCCAAGCATGTTTGGCCACGGTGTAGGGCCGGAGATGAGGAAGATCTTCGGGTGGGATTGCTTCTTGGATGATGAAGAGAGCATTCTCATTGAATTGATGATCCACGACTTCTCTAGGAGTGAAGTTACTTCGGTCATGCAGATAGAAACCTTCTTCAATGATTCTCCAAAGATTAGTGTTCACATGATTTAAATGACGCTTAAAACGATAGACCCAAGAATCAAATTCCACATTCTTCTCAATCATAGGGGCCGGGCCAACATGATTCAAATGAGCGGAAGGAAGCGGTCCACCATAGACAAGTGGAGGTTCCACATAGGCAAAGATGCCGGTGCCATTTTTACCACTAGAAGAAGGAGCTTTTTCGCTAGTAGCTTCCCCCTTGTCGGAGGTAGCTTCCGTCACCTTGTTAGCGGGATCACCCACTTTCAACGGTGCGATGGAAAGTTTAAGCCCTTCTAAGAATTTATTAAACATGCTTTCGACCTCAGTCGTCATGGAGGTTTTCAATGTGTCCAACGCCACATTGAATTCCTCACGAGAGACCGCGGTTCTCCCATCTCCCGTAGACGAGACCGGATTCACACCGGAGTGCTCCTCCACACCGTCTACGACGTCAACCATACTCTTCGGACGGTAAAGTCCTTAATAAAGAGACGAGGCTCTGATACCAATTGAAAGGATCTATATAGTTGACTAGAGGGGGGGGGGTGAATAGGCAACTAACAATTTTTAGCTTTTCTTTACCAATTTAAACTTTGCATCAAAGTAGGTTGTCTAGATATGCAACTAGGTGAGCAACCTATATGATGCAACAACAATAAGCATACACGCAAGCAAGAGATAAAGCACAAATAAGCTTGCACAAGTAAAGGCACGAGATAACCAAGAGTGGAGCCGGTGAAGACGAGGATGTGTTACCGAAGTTCCTTCCCTTTGAGAGGAAGTACGTCTCCGTTGGAGCGGTGTGGAGGCACAATGCTCCCCAAGAAGCCACTAGGGCCACCGTATTCTCCTCACGCCCACACACAATGCGAGATGCCGTGATTCCATTATTGGTGCCCTTGGAGGCGGCGATCGAACCTTTACAAACAAGGTTGGGGCAATCTCCACAACTTAATTGGAGGCTCCCAACGGTACCACGAAGCTTCACCACAATAGACTATGGCTCCGCGGTGACCTCAATCGTCTAGGGTGCTCAAACACCCAAGAGTAACAAGATCCACAAGGGATTAGTGGGGGGATTCAAATATCTCTTGGTGGAAGTGTAGATCGGGGCCTTCTCAACCAATCCCTAGAGAATCAACAAGTTTGATAGGCTAGGGAAGGAGATCGGGATGGAGCTTGGAGCAACAATGGAGCTTGGAGGTGGAAGATGTAGTCAACTAGAGGAGGAAGACACCCCTTATATAGTGGAAGAACAAATCCAACCATTATCCACCAACTCAGCCTCCATAGCATGGTACTACCGCACCTGAGGTGCGGTACTACCGCAGAGGCACGCGATACTACTGCACCTGAGGCACGGTACTACGCAGGGGCACGCGGTACTACCGCAGGGGCACGCGGTACTACCGCAGGGCCTCGCGGTACTACCGCCCACGCAACAGAGACCAGAACAGCCACCCATGCACTAAAGCAGAGGGCGGTAGTACTGCTGGCGCGGTACTACAGCTCCCCCTTGCGGTACTACCGCAAGGCAGGGGCTGTCCAGGGATGGGAAGGCACAGATATGAAAAATTACATACGTGGCTACTTCCGCAGAGTTGGAGTCGATGCAAAAACACGACGCGGTAGTACCGTAAGCCAGCAGCGGTACTACCGCGCGAGGCGCGGATGTAAAAAAATTACATCCACCCCTTACTGCCGCGTACTTGCGGAACTAAGTCGGAGACCACGGTACTACCGCTTACTAGAAGCGGTACTACCGTGGGCCCTTCGGTACTACCGCACCAGCGGGCGGTACTACCGCAAGGTCCTGTGGTACTACCGCAAGGTCCTGTGGTACTACCGCTCTAAGGAGCAATACTACCGCAAGCCCTAGTTCAGCAGGCAAGAGCAATATTTGTTGGGGAACGTAGTAATTTCAAAAAAATTCCTACGCACACGCAAGATCATGGTGATGCATAGCAACGAGAGGGGAGAGTGTTGTCCACGTACCCTCGTAGACCGACAGCGGAAGCGTTATCACAACGCGGTTGATGTAATCGTACGTCTTCACGATCCGGCCGATCAAGTAACGAACGCACGGCACCTCCGAGTTCTACACACGTTCAGCTCGATGACATCCCTCGAACTCCGATCCAGCCGAGTGTTGAGGGAGAGTTTCGTCAGCACGACGGCGTGGTGACGATGATGATGTTCCACCGACGCCGGGCTTCGCCTAAGCTCCGCAACGGTATTATCGAGGTGTAATTTGGTGAAGGGGGCACCGCACACGGCTAAGAGATCTCAAGGATCAATTGTTGTGTCTATGGGGTGCCCCCTACCCCCGTATATAAAGGAGCAAGGAGGAGGCAGCTGGCCAAGGGAAGAGGCGTGCCAAAGGGGGGAGTCCTACTCCCACCGGGAGTAGGACTCCTCCTTTCCTTGTGGGAGTAGGAGAAGGGAAGGGAGAAGGAGAAAGAAGGAAGGGGGCGCCCCCCTTCCCTAGTCCAATTCGGACCAGATCATGGGGAGGGGCGCGGCCACCTTTCGAGGCCTTTCTCTCCTTTCCCGTATGGCCCATAAAGGCCCAATACGAATTCCCATAACTCTCCGGTACTCCGAAAAATACCCGAATCACTCGGAACCTTTCCGAAGTCCGAATATAGTCGTCCAATATATCGATCTTTACGTCTCGACCATTTCGAGACTCCTCGTCATATCCCCGATCTCATCCGGGACTCCGGACTCCTTCGGTACATCAAAACTCAATAAAACTGTCATCGTAATGTTAAGCATGCGGACCCTACGGGTTCGAGAACTATGTAGACATGACCGAGACACCTCTCCGGTCAATAACCAATAGCGGAACCTGGATGCTCATGTTGGCTCCCACATATCCTACGAAGATCTTTATCGGTCAAACCACATAACAACATACGTTGTTCCCTTTGTCATCGGTATGTTACTTGCCCGAGATTCGATCGTTGGTATCTCGATACCTAGTTCAATCTCGTTACTGGCAAGTCTCTTTACTCGTTCCGTAATACATCATCCCGCAACTAACTCATTAGTCACAATGCTTGCAAGGCTTATAGTGATGTGCATTACTGAGTGGGCCCAGAGATACCTCTCCAACAATCGGAGTGACAAATCCTAATATCGAAATACGCCAACCCAACAAGTACCTTTGGAGACACCTGTAGAGCACCTTTATAATCACCCATTTACGTTGTGACGTTTGGTAGCACACAAAGTGTTCCTCCGGTAAACGGGAGTTGCATAATCTCATAGTCATGGGAACATGTATAAGTCATGAAGAAAGCAATTGCAACATACTAAACGATCGAGTGCTAAGCTAACAGAATGGGTCAAGTCAATCACGTCATTTTCCTAATGAGGTGATCCCGTTAATCAAATGACAACTCATGTCTATGGCTAGGAAACATAACCATCTTTGATTAACGAGCTAGTCAAGTAGAGGCATACTAGTGACACTCTTGTTTGTCTATGTATTCACACATGTATTATGTTTTCGGTTAATACAATTCTAGCATGAATAATAAACATTTATCATGATATAAGGAAATATATAATACTTTATTATTGCCTCTAGGGCATATTTCTTTCAGTCTCCCACTTGTACTATAGTCAATAATCTAGTTCACATCGCCATGTGATTTAACATCAATAATTCACATCACCATGTGATTAACACCCATAGTTCACATCTCTATGTGACCAACACTCAAAGGGTTTACTAGAGTCAATAATCTAGTTCACATCGCTATGTGATTAACACCCAAACAGTACTAAGGTGTGATCATGTTTTGATTGTGAGATAATTTTAGTCAACGGGTCTGTCACATTCAGATCCGTAAGTATTTTGCAAATTTCTATGTTTACAATGCTCTGCACGGAGCTACTCTTAGCTAATTGCTCCCACTTTCAATATGTATCTAGACCGAGATTTAGAGTCATCTAGATTAGTGTCAAAACTTGCATCGACGTAACCCTTTACGATGAACCTTTTGTCACTTCCATAATCGAGAAACATATCCTTATTCCCCTAAGGATAATTTTGACCGCTGTCCAGTGATCTACTCCTAGATCACTATTGTACTCCCTTGCCAAAATTAGTGTAGGGTACACAATAGATCTGGTACACAGCATGTCATACTTTATAGAACCTATGGCCAAGGCATAGGGAATGACTTTCATTCTCTTTCTATCTTCTGCCGTGGTCGGGCTTTGAGTCTTACTCAATTTCACACCTTGTAACACAGGCAAGAACTCTTTCTTTGACTGTTCTATTTTGAACTACTTCAAAATCTTGTTAAGGTATGTACTCATTGAAAAAACCTATCAAGCGTTTTGATCTATCTCTATAGATCTTGATGCTCAATATGTAAGCAGCTTCACCGAGGTCTTTCTTTTGAAAAACTCCTTTCAAACACTCCTTTATGCTTTGCAGAATAATTCTACATTATTTCCGATCAACAATATGTCATTCACATATACTTATCAAAAATGCTGTAGTGCTCCCACTCACTTTCTTGTAAATACAGGCTTCACCGCAAGTCTGTATAACACTATATCCTTTGATCACACTATCAAAGCGTTTATTCCAACTCCGAGATGCTTGCACCAGTCCATAGATGGATCGCTGGAGCTTGCATATTTTGTTAGCACCTTTAGGATTGACAAAAACCTTCTGGTTGCATCATATACAACTCTTCTTTAATAAATCCATTAAGGAATGCAGTTTTGTTTATCCATTTGCCAGATTTCATAAAATGCGGCAATTGCTAACATGATTCAGACAGACTTAAGCATAGATACGAGTGAGAAACTCTCATCGTAGTCAACACCTTAAACTTGTCGAAAACCTTTTGCGACAATTCTAGCTTTGTATATAGTGACACTACTATCAGCGTCCGTCTTCCTCATGAAGATCCATTTAATCTCAATGGCTCGCCGATCATCGGGCAAGTCAACCAAAGTCCATACTTTGTTCTTCATACATGGATCTCATCTCAGATTTCATGGCTTCAAGCCATTTTGCGGAATCTGGGCTCACCATCGCTTCTTCATAGTTCGTAGGTTCGTCATGGTCTAGTAACATAACATCCAGAACAGGATTACCGTACCACTCTGGTGCGGATCTTACTCTGGTTTACCTATGAGGTTTGGTAGTAACTTGATCTGAAGTTACATGATCATCATCATTAACTTCCTCACTAATTGGTGTAGGAGTCACAGGAACAGATTTCTGTGATGAACTACTTTCCAATAAGGGAGCAGGTACAGTTACCTCATCAAGTTCTACTTTCCTCCCACTCACTTCTTTTGAGAGAAACTCCTCCTAGAAAGGATCCATCCTAAGCAACGAATGTCTTGCCTTCGGATCTGTGATAGAAGGTGTACCCAACTGTCTCCTTTAGGTATCCTATGAAGACACATTTCTCCGATTTGGGTTTGAGCTTATCAGGATGAAACTTTTTCACATAAGCATCGCAACCCCAAACTTTAAGAAACGACAACTTTGGTTTCTTGCCAAACCATAGTTCATAAGGCGTCGTCTGAACGGATTTTAATGGTGCCCTATTTAACGTGAATGTAGCTGTCTCTAATGCATAACCCCAAAACGATAGTGGTAAATTGGTAAGAGACATCATAGATTGCACTATATCCAATAAAGTACGGTTATGACATTCGGACACACCATTATGCTGTGGTGTTCCAGGTGACGTGAGTAGTGAAACTATTTCACATTGCTTTAACTGAAGGCCAAACTCGTAACTAAAATACTCTTCTCCACGATCAAATCGTAGAAACTTTATTTTCTTGTTACGATGATTTTGGCTTCACTCTGAAATTATATGAACTTTTCAAATGTTTCAGACTTCTGTTTCATTAAGTAGATATACCCATATCTGCTCAAATCATCTGTGAAGGTCAGAAAATAATGATACCTGCTACGAGCCTCAATATTTATCGGACCACATACATCTGTATGTATGATTTCCAAAAAATCGGTTGCTCTCTCTATAGTTCCGGAGAACGGCGTTTTAGTCATCTTGCCCATGTGGCACGGTTCGCAAGCATCAAGTGATTCATAATCAAGTGATTCCGAAATCCCATCAGTATGGAGTTTCTTCATGCGCTTTACACCAATATGACCTAAACGGCAGTGCCACAAATAAGTTGCACTATCATTATTAACTTTGCATCTTTTGGCTTCATTATTATGAATATGTGTATCACTACGATCGAGATCCAACAAACCATTTTCGTTGGTGTGTATGACCATAGAAGGTTTTTATTCATGTAAACAGAACAACAATTGTTCTCTAACTTAAATGAATAATGGTATTGCAATTAACATGATCAAATCATATTCATGCTCAATGCAAACACCAAATAACACTTATTTAGTTTCAACACTAATCCCGAAAGTATAGGGAGTGTGCGATGATGATCATATCAATCTTGGAACTACTTCCAACACACATCGTCACCTCTCCTTTTACTAGTCTCTGTTTATTCTGCAACTCCCGTTTCGAGTCACTACTCTTAGCAACTGAACCAGTATCAAATACCGAGGGGTTGCTATAAACACTAGTAAAGTACACATCAATAACATGTATATCCAATATACCTTTGTTCACTTTGCCATCCTTCTTATCCACCAAATAGTTGGGGTAGTTCCGCTTCCAGTGACCAGTCCCTTTGCAGTAGAAGCACTTAGTCTCAGGCTTAGGACCAGACTTTAGGCATCTTCACTTGAGCAGCAACTTGCTTGCCATTCTTCTTGAAGTTCCCCTTCTTCCCTTTGCCCTTTTCTTGAAACTAGTGGTCTTGTCAACCATCAACACTTGATGTTTTCTTGATTTCTACCTTCGTCGATTTCAGCATCACGAAGAGCTCGGGAATTACTTTCGTCATCCCTTGCATACTATAGTTCATCACGAAGTTCTACTAACTTGGTGATGGTGACTAGAGAATTCTGTCAATCACTATTTTATCTGGAAGATTAACTCCCACTTGATTCAAGCGATTGTAGTACCCAGACAATCTGAGCACATGCTCACTAGTTGAGCGATTCTCCTCCATCTTTTAGCTATAGAACTTGTTGGAGACTTCATATCTCTCAACTCGGGTATTTGCTTGAAATATTAACTTCAACTCCTGGAACATCTCATATGGTCCATGACGTTCAAAACGTCTTTGAAGTCCCGATTCTAAGCCGTTAAGCATGGTGCACTAAACTATCAAGTAGTCATCATATTGAGCTAGCCAAACGTTCATAACGTCTGCATCTGCTCCTGCAATAGGTCTGTCACCTAGCGGTGCATCAAGGACATAATTTTTCTGTGCAGCAATGAGGATAATCCTCAGATCACGGATCCAATCCGCATCTTTGCTACTAACATCTTTCAACATAATTTTCTCTAGGAACATATCAAAAATAAACAGGGAAGCAACAACGCGAGCTATTGATCTACAACATAATTTGCAAAATACTATCAGGACTAAGTTCATGATAAATTTAAGTTCAATTAATCATATTACTTAAGAACTCCCACTTAGATAGATATCCCTCTAATCATCTAAGTGATTACGTGATCCAAATCAACTAAACCATGTCCGATCATCACGTGAGATGGAGTAGTTTCAATGGTGAACATCACCATGTTGATCATATCTACTATATGATTCACGCTCGACCTTTCAGACTCCGTGTTCCGAGGCCATATCTGCATATGCTAGGCTCGTCAAGTTTAACCTGAGTATTCCGCGTGTGCAACTGTTTTGCACCCGTTGTATTTGAACGTAGAGCCTATCACACCCGATCATCACGTGGTGTCTCAGCACGAAGAACTTTTGCAACGGTGCATACTCAGGGAGAACACTTTTATCTTGAAATTTTAGTGAGAGATCATCTTATAATGCTACCGTCAATGAAAGCAAGATAACATGCATAAAGGATTAACATCACATGCAATCAATATAAGTGATATGATATGGCCATCATCATCTTGTGCTTGTGATCTCCATCTCCGAAGCACCGTGCTTGTGATCTCCATCTCCGAAGCACCGTCATGATCACCATCGTCACCGGCGCGACACCTTGATCTCCATCATAGTATCGTTGTCGTCTTGCCAACTTATTGCTTTTACGACTATCGCTACCGCTTAGTGATAAAGTAAAACTATTACATGGCGATTGCAATTCGTAAAATATAGCGACAACCATATGGCTCCTGCCAGTTGCCGATAACTCGGTTACAAAACATGATCATCTCATACAAAAAATTATATCACATCATGTCTTGACCATATCACATCACAACATGCCCTGCAAAAACAAGTTAGACGTCCTCTACTTTGTTGTTGCAAGTTTTACGTGGCTGCTACGGGCTTAGCAAGAACCGTTCTTACATACGCATCAAAACCAAAACGATAGTTTGTCAAGTTGGTGTTGTTTTAACCTTCGCAAGGACCGGGCGTAGCCACACTCGGTTCAACTAAAGTGAGAGAAACAGACACCCGCCGGTCACCTTTAAGCAACGAGTGCTCGCAACGATGAAACCAGTCTCGCGTAAGCGTACGCGTAATGTCGGTCCGGGCCGCTTCATCTCACAATACCGCTGAACCAAAGTATGACATGCTGGTAAGCAGTATGACTTATATCGCCCACAACTCACTTGTGTTCTACTCGTGCATAGCATCAACGCATAAAACCAGGCTCGGATGCCACTGTTGGGAACGTAGTAATTTCAAAAAATTTCCTATGCACACGCAAGAGCATGGTGATGCATAGCAACGAGAGGGGAGAGTGTTGTCCACGTACCCTCGTAGACCGACAGCGGAAGCGTTATCACAACGCGGTTGATGTAGTCGTACGTCTTCACGATCCGGCCGATCAAGTACCGAACGCACGGCACCTCCGAGTTCTACACACGTTCAGCTCGATGACGTCCCTCGAACTCCGATCCAGCCGAGTGTTGAGGGAGAGTTTCGTCAGCACGACGGCATGGTGACGATGATGATGTTCCACCGACGCAGGGCTTCGCCTAAGCTCCAAAATGGTATTATCGAGGTGTAATTTGGTGGAGGGGGGCACCGCACACGGCTAAGAGATCTCAAGGATCAATTGTTGTGTCTATGGGGTGCCCCCCTGCCCCCGTATATAAAGGAGCAAGGAGGAGGCAGCCGGCCAAGGGAAGAGGCGTGCCAAAGGGGGGAGTCCTACTCCCACCGGGAGTAGGACTCCTCCTTTCCTTGTGGGAGTAGGAGAAGGGAAGGGAGAAGGAGAAAGAAGGAAGGGGGCGCCCCCCTTCCCTAGTCCAATTCGGACCAGATCATGGGCAGGGGTGCGGCCACCTTTCGAGGCCTTTCTCTCCTTTCCCGTATGGCCCATAAAGGCCCAATACGAATTCCCATAACTCTCCAGTACTCCGAAAAATACCCGAATCACTCGGAACCTTTCCGAAGTCCGAATATAGTTGTCCAATATATCGATCTTTACGTCTCGACCATTTCGAGACTCCTCGTCATGTCCCCGATCTCATCCGGGACTCTGAACTCCTTCGGTACATCAACATACATAAACTCATAATAAAACTGTCATCGTAACGTTAAGCGTGCGGACCCTACGGGTTCGAGAACTATGTAGACATGACCGAGACACCTCTCCGGTCAATAACCAATAGCGGAACCTGGATGCTTATATTGTCTCCCACATATCCTACGAAGATCTTTATCGGTCAAACCGCATAACAACATACGTTGTTCCCTTTGTCATCGGTATGTTACTTGCCCGAGATTCGATCGTCGGTATCTCGATACCTAGTTCAATCTCGTTACTGGCAAGTCTCTTTACTCGTTCCGTAATACATCATCCCGTAACTAACTCATTAGTTACAATGCTTGCAAGGCTTATAGTGATGTGCATTACTGAGTGGGCCCAGAGATACCTCTCCGACAATCGGAGTGACAAATCCTAATCTCGAAATACGCCAACCCAACAAGTACCTTTGGAGACACCTGTAGAGCACCTTTATAATCACCCATTTACGTTGTGACGTTTGGTAGCACACAAAGTGTTCCTCTGGTAAATGGGAGTTGCATAATCTCATAGTCATGGGAACATGTATAAGTCATGAAGAAAGCAATAGCAACATACTAAACGATCGAGTGCTAAGCTAACGGAATGGGTCAAGTCAATCACGTCATTTTCCTAATGAGGTGATCCCGTTAATCAAATGACAACTCATGTCTATGGCTAGGAAACATAACCATCTTTGATTAACGAGCTAGTCAAGTAGAGGCATACTAGTGACACTCTGTTTGTCTATGTATTCACACATGTATTATGTTTCCGGTTAATACAATTCTAGCATGAATAATAAACATTTATCATGATATAAGGAAATATATAATACTTTATTATTGCTTCTAGGGCATATTCCTTCAATATTTGCATAGACAAGGAAAACATAGGATACTCCAAAGGCTAGAGGAAAGGAGGTGCAAAGGAAGATGTGTACGTGATGAATCCACCCAACCTTTCCAACGCGGACCCCCTCTTAATAGTACGGCTTCCCTACGACTCAATACCACCGAAAAGAAACGAAGAGAAACGCCGTCTTCTATAGCCTTCGAAGGGAACCCAATCATCTTGTGCCTAGTCAATATATCTAAAATATTCGATGCACATGATTAGTCCGCAAAAGCATTGTCATCAATCACCAAAACAAACTAAGGGATAAAAATGCCCTTACAGCCATCCCCCCTTAATGACGCGCCCGCTCTTTTTCTACCACGAATAAAGCACCTCGAGCTCATCGCCGTCCGCATCCCAAAGGATGACATGGAGCGCCTGCTCCGCGGCTATACTGCACTCGAGTTCCTTCGTCTTCAGGCGATGAATTGGTCGAGTACCTTGCACATCACCTCCAGGACTCTCCGGACTATTTATGTGTGTTGCGGGTGCTGCAACGAGAGATCACAAAAGGTGGACCACAATATGGTCATCCAGGACACACCTTCACATGAGAGATTACTTGCACTTGATCAACAAGGTCCAACAAGAATCAATGTCATTTCTGCGCCGACCTCAAATGGTCAAGTCTCTGTGTATCTGTGCCATCCCTGGATCGGTATGCTAGCACACACAGTACATCAATGTATATATCAAAGTGCAATCACATGTATAAATAACGTAAAACTGATATATACCTCATAAGTCTCAGCGGAAACAATCAATCGAGTGTGGAGTCCCATCAACGCCATCGGCAAGTTGAGTGTAGACCGTAACCCTGTACCACTCTTACCCGTCGAAGAAATATCTGCAACATGATACGTTGCAGTTGTTGGGGAACGTAGTAATTTCAAAAAAAATTCCTACGCACACGCAAGATCATGGTGATGCATAGCAACGAGAGGGGAGAGTGTTTTCCACGTACCCTCGTAGACCGACAGCGGAAGCGTTATCACAACGCGGTTGATGTAGTCGTACGTCTTCATGATCCGACCGATCAAGTACCGAACGTACGGCACCTCCGAGTTCTACACAGTTCAGCTCGATGACGTCCCTCGAACTCCGATCCAGCCGAGTGTTGAGGGAGAGTTTCATCAGCACGACGGCATGGTGACGATGATGATGTTCTACCGACGCAGGGCTTCGCCTAAGCTCCGCAACGGTATTATCGAGGTGTAATATGGTGGAGGGGGGCACCGCACACGGCTAAGAGATCTCAAGGATCAATTGTTGTGTCTCTGGGGTGCCCCCCTGCCCCCGTATATAAAGGAGCAAGGGGGAGGCAGCCGGCCAAGGGGAGAGGCGCGCCATAGGGGGGAGTCCTACTCCCACCGGGAGTAGGACTCCTCCTTTCCTTGTGGGAGTAGGAGAAGGGAAGGGGGAAGGAGAAAGAAGGAAGGGTGCGCCCCCCTTCCCTAGTCCAATTCGGACCAGACCATGGGGAGGGGTGCGGCCACCTTTTGAGGCCTTTCTCTCCTTTCCCGTATGGCCCATTAAGGCCCAATACGAATTCCCGTAACTCTCCGGTACTCCGAAAAATACCCGAATCACTCGGAACCTTTCCGAAGTCCGAATATAGTCGTCCAATATATCGATCTTTACGTCTCGACCATTTCGAGACTCCTCGTCATATCCCCGATCTCATCCGGGACTCCGAACTCCTTCGGTACATCAAAACTCAATAAAACTGTCATCGTAACGTTAAGCGTGCGGACCCTACGGGTTCGAGAACTATGTAGACATGACCGAGACACGTCTCCGGTCAATAACCAATAGCGGGACCTGGATGCCCATATTGGCTCCCACATATTCTACGAAGATCTTTATCGGTCAGACCGCATAACAACATACGTTGTTCCCTTTGTCACCGGTATGTTACTTGCCCGAGATTTGATCGTCGGTATCTCGATACCTAGTTCAATCTCGTTACCGGCAAGTCTCTTTACTCGTTCCGTAACACATCATCCCGCAACTAACTCATTAGTCACAATGCTTGCAAGGCTTATAGTGATGTGCATTACCGAGTGGGCCCAGAGATACCTCTCCGACAATTGGAGTGACAAATCCTAATCTCGAAATACGCCAACCCAACAAGTACCTTTGGAGACACCTGTAGAGCACCTTTATAATCACCCATTTACGTTGTGACGTTTGGTAGCACACAAAGTGTTCCTCCGGTAAACGGGAGTTGCATAATCTCATAGTCATAGGAACATGTATAAGTCATGAAGAAAGCAATAGCAACATACTAAACGATCGAGTGCTAAGCTAACGGAATGGGTCAAGTCAATCACGTCATTCTCCTAATGAGGTGATCTCGTTAATCAAATGACAACTTATGTCTATGGCTAGGAAACATAACCATCTTTGATTAACGAGCTAGTCAAGTAGAGGCATACTAGTGACACTCTGTTTGTCTATATATTCACACATGTATTATGTTTCCGGTTAATACAATTCTAGCATGAATAATAAACATTTATCATGATACAAGGAAATAAATAATACTTTATTATTGCCTCTAGGGCATATTTCCTTCAGTCTCCCACTTGCACTAGAGTCAATAATCTAGATTACACAGTAATGATTCTTACACCCATGGAGCCTTGGTGCTGATCATGTTTTGCTCGTGGAAGAGGCTTAGTCAACGGGTCTGCAACATTCAGATCCGTATGTATCTTGCAAATTTCTATGTCTCCCACCTGGACTAAATCCCGGATGGAATTGAAGCGTCTTTTGATGTGCTTGGTTCTCTTGTGAAATCTGGATTCCTTTGCCAAGGCAATTGCACCAGTATTGTCACAAAAGATTTTCATAGGACCCGATGCACTAGGTATGACACCTAGATCGGATATGAACTCCTTCATCCAGACTCCTTCATTTGCTGCTTCCGAAGCAGCTATGTACTCCGCTTCACATGTAGATCCCGCCACGACGCTTTGTTTAGAACTGCACCAACTGACAGCTCCACCGTTCAATGTAAATACGTATCCGGTTTGCGATTTAGAATCGTCCGGATCAGTGTCAAAGCTTGCATCAACGTAACCATTTACGATGAGCTCTTTGTCACCTCCATATACGAGAAACATATCCTTAGTCCTTTTCAGGTATTTCAGGATGTTCTTGACCGCTGTCCAGTGATCCACTCCTGGATTACTTTGGTACCTTCCTGCTAGACTTATAGCAAGGCATACATCAGGTCTGGTACACAGCATTGCATACATGATAGAGCCTATGGCTGAAGCATAGGGGACATCTTTCATCTTCTCTCTATCTTCTGCAGTGGTCGGGCATTGAGTCTTACTCAACTTCACACCTTGCAACACAGGCAAGAATCCTTTCTTTGCTTGATCCATTTTGAACTTCTTCAAAACTTTGTCAAGGTATGTGCTTTGTGAAAGTCCAATTAAGCGTCTTGATCTATCTCTATAGATCTTGATGCCCAATATATACGCAGCTTCACCGAGGTCTTTCATTGAAAAACTCTTATTCAAGTATCCCTTTATGCTATCCAGAAATTCTATATCATTTCCAATCAGTAATATGTCATCCACATATAATATCAGAAATGCTACAGAGCTCCCACTCACTTTCTTGTAAATACAGGCTTCTCCAAAAGTCTGTATAAAATCAAATGCTTTGATCACACTATCAAAGCGTTTATTCCAACTCCGAGAGGCTTGCACCAGTCCATAAATGGATCGCTGGAGCTTGCACACTTTGTTAGCTCCCTTTGGATCGACAAAACCTTCTGGTTGCATCATATACAACTCTTCTTCCAGAAATCCATTCAGGAATGCAGTTTTGACATCCATTTGCCAAATTTCATAATCATAAAATGCGGCAATTGCTAACATGATTCGGACAGACTTAAGCATCGCTACGGGTGAGAAGGTCTCATCGTAGTCAATCCCTTGAACTTGTCGAAAACCTTTCGCAACAAGTCGAGCTTTATAGACAGTAACATTACCATCAGCGTCAGTCTTCTTCTTGAAGATCCATTTATTTTCAATGGCTTGCCGATCATTGGGCAAGTCAACCAAAGTCCATACTTTGTTCTCATACATGGATCCCATCTCAGATTTCATGGCCTCAAGCCATTTTGCGGAATCTGGGCTCACCATCGCTTCTTCATAGTTCGTAGGTTCGTCATGGTCTAGTAACATAACTTCCAGAACAGGATTACCGTACCACTCTGGTGCGGATCTTACTCTGGTTGATCTACGAGGTTCAGTAATAACTTGATCTGAAGTTTCATGATCATCATCATTAACTTCCTCACTAATTGGTGTAGGTGTCTCAGAAACTGGTTTCTGTGATGAACTACTTTCCAATAAGGGAGCAGGTATAGTTACCTCATCAAGTTCTACTTTCCTCCCACTCACTTCTTTCGAGAGAAACTCCTTCTCTAGAAAATTTCCGAATTTAGCAACAAAAGTTTTGCCTTCGGATCTGTGATAGAAGGTATACCCAACAGTCTCCTTTGGGTATCCTATGAAGACACATTTCTCCGATTTGGGTTCGAGCTTATCAGGTTGAAGTTTCTTCACATAAGCATCGCAGCCCCAAACTTTAAGAAACGACAACTTTGGTTTCTTGCCAAACCACAGTTCATAAGGCGTCGTCTCAACGGATTTTGATGGTGCCCTATTTAACGTGAATGCAGCCGTCTCTAAAGCATAACCCCAAAACGATAGCGGTAAATCAGTAAGAGACATCATAGATCGCACCATATCTAGTAAAGTGCGATTACGACGTTCGGACACACCATTACGCTGTGGTGTTCCGGGTGGCGTGAGTTGCGAAACTATTCCGCATTGTTTCAAATGTAGACCAAACTCGTAACTCAAATATTCTCCTCCACGATCTGATCGTAGAAACTTTATTTTCTTGTTACGATGATTTTCAACTTCACTCTGAAATTCTTTGAACTTTTCAAATGTTTCAGACTTATGTTTCATTAAGTAGATATACCCATATCTGCTTAAATCATCTGTGAAGGTGAGAAAATAACGATATCCGCCACGAGCCTCAACATTCATCGGACCACATACATCTGTATGTATGATTTCCAACAAATCTGTTGCTCTCTCCATAGTTCCGGAGAACGGTGTTTTAGTCATCTTGCCCATGAGGCACGGTTCGCAAGTACCAAGTGATTCATAATCAAGTGGTTCCAAAAGTCCATCAGTATGGAGTTTCTTCATGCGCTTTACACCGATATGACCTAAACGGCAGTGCCACAAATAAGTTGCACTATCATTATCAACTCTGCATCTTTTGGTTTCAATATTATGAATATGTGTATCATTACTATCGAGATTCAACAAAAATAGACCACTCTTCAAGGGTGCATGACCATAAAAGATATTACTCATATAAATAGAACAACCATTATTCTCTGATTTAAATGAATAACCGTCTCGCATCAAACAAGATCCAGATATAATGTTCATGCTCAACGCTGGCACCAAATAACAATTATTTAGGTCTAAAACTAATCCCGAAGGTAGATGTAGAGGTAGCGTGCCGACCGCGATCACATCGACTTTGGAACCATTTCCCACGCGCATCGTCACCTCGTCCTTAGCCAATCTTCGCTTAATCCGTAGCCCCTGTTTCGAGTTGCAAATATTAGCAACAGAACCAGTATCAAATACCCAGGTGCTACTGCGAGCATTAGTAAGGTACACATCAATAACATGTATATCACATATACCTTTGTTCACCTTGCCATCCTTCTTATCCGCCAAATACTTTGGGCAGTTCCGCTTCCAGTGACCAGTTTGCTTGCAGTAGAAGCACTCAGTTTCAGGCTTAGGTCCAGACTTGGGTTTCTTCTCCTGAGCAGCAACTTGTTTGCTGTTCTTCTTGAAGTTCCCTTTCTTCTTCCCTTTACCCTTTTTCTTGAAACTGGTGGTCTTATTGACCATCAACACTTGATGCTCCTTTTTGATTTCTACCTCCGCAGCCTTTAGCATTGCGAAGAGCTCGGGAATTGTCTTACTCATCCCTTGCATATTATAGTTCATCACGAAGCTCTTGTAGCTTGGTGGCAGTGATTGAAGAATTCTGTCAATAACGCTATCATCCGGAAGATTAACTCCCAGTTGAATTAAGTGATTGTTATACCCAGACATTTTGAGTATATGCTCACTGACAGAACTATTCTCTTCCATCTTGCAGCTGAAGAACTTATTGGAGACTTCATATCTCTCAATTCGGGCATTTGCTTGAAATATTAACTTCAACTCCTGGAACATCTCATATGCTCCATGACGTTCAAAACGTCGTTGAAGACCCGGTTCTAAGCCGTAAAGCATGGCACACTGAACTATCGAGTAGTCATCAGCTTTGCTCTGCCAGACGTTCATAACATCTGGTGTTGCTCCTGCAGCAGGCCTGGCACCCAGCGGTGCTTCCAGGACGTAATTCTTCTGTGCAGCAATGAGGATAATCCTCAAGTTACGGACCCAGTCCGTGTAATTGCTACCATCATCTTTCAACTTTGCTTTCTCAAGAAACGCATTAAAATTCAACGGAACAACAGCACGGGCCATCTATCTACAATTAACATAGACAAGCAAAATACTATCAGGTACTAAGTTCATGATAAATTCAAGTTCAATTAATCATATTACTTAAGAACTCCCACTTAGATAGACATCCCTCTAATCCTCTAAGTGATCACGTGATCCATATCAACTAAACCATGTCCGATCATCACGTGAGATGGAGTAGTTTCAATGGTGAACATCACTATGTTGATCATATCTACTATATGATTCACGCTCGACCTTTCGGTCTCCGTGTTCCGAGGCCATATCTGTTATATGCTAGGCTCGTCAAGTTTAACCTGAGTATTCCGCGTGTGCAACTGTTTTGCACCCGTTGTATTTGAACGTAGAGCCTATCACACCCGATCATCACGTGGTGTCTCAGCACGAAGAACTTTCGCAACGGTGCATACTCAGGGAGAACACTTATACTTTGATAATTTAGTGAAGGATCATCTTATAATGCTACCGTCAAACAAAGCAAGATAAGATGCATAAAGGATTAACATCACATGCAATCAATATAAGTGATATGATATGGCCATCATCATCTTGTGCTTGTGATCTCCATCTCCGAAGCACCGTGCTTGTGATCTCCATCTCCGAAGCACCGTCATGATCACCATCGTCACCGGCGCGACACCTTGATCTCCATCGTAGCATCGTTGTCGTCTCGCCAACTTATTGCTTTTACGACTATCGCTACCGCTTAGTGATAAAGTAAAACTATTACATGGCGATTGCATCTCATACAATAAAGCGACAACCATATGGCTCCTGCCAGTTGCCGATAACTCGGTTACAAAACATGATCATCTCATACAACACATTATATCACATCATGTCTTGACCATATCACATCACAACATGCCCTGCAAAAACAAGTTAGACGTCCTCTACTTTGTTGTTGCATATTTTACGTGGCTGCTACGGGCTTAGCAAGAACCGTTCTTACCTACGCATCAAAACCACAACGATAGTTTGTCAAGTTGGTGCTGTTTTAACCTTCGCAAGGACCGGGCGTAGCCACACTCGGTTCAACTAAAGTGAGAGAGACAGACACCCGCCGGTCACCTTTAAGCAACGAGTGCTCGCAACGGTGAAATCAGTCTCGCGTAAGCGTACGCGTAATGTCGGTCCGGGCCGCTTCATCTCACAATACCGCTGAACCAAAGTATGACATGCTGGTAAGCAGTATGACTTATATCGCCCACAACTCACTTGTGTTCTACTCGTGCATAGCATCAACGCATAAAACCAGGCTCGGATGCCACTGTTGGGGAACGTAGTAATTTCAAAAAAATTTCCTACGCACACGCAAGATCATGGTGATGCATAGCAACGAGAGGGGAGAGTGTTGTCCATGTACCCTCGTAGACCGACAGCGGAAGCGTTATCACAACGCGGTTGATGTAGTCGTACGTCTTCACGATCCGACCGATCAAGTACCGAACGTACGGCACCTCCGAGTTCTACACACGTTCAGCTCGATGACGTCCCTCGAACTCCGATCCAGCCGAGTGTTGAGGGAGAGTTTTGTCAGCACGACGGCGTGGTGACGATGATGATGTTCCACCGACGCAGGGCTTCGCCTAAGCTCCGCAACGGTATTATCGAGGTGTAATATGGTGGAGGGGGGCACCGCACACGGCTAAGAGATCTCAAGGATCAATTGTTGTGTCTCTGGGGTGCCCCCCTGCCCCCGTATATAAAGGAGCAAGGGGGAGGCAGCCGGCCAAGGGGAGAGGCGCGCCATAGGGGGGAGTCCTACTCCCACCGGGAGTAGGACTCCTCCTTTCCTTGTGGGAGTAGGAGAAGGGAAGGGGGAAGGAGAAAGAAGGAAGGGTGCGCCCCCCTTCCCTAGTCCAATTCGGACCAGACCATGGGGAGGGGTGCGGCCACCTTTTGAGGCCTTTCTCTCCTTTGCCGTATGGCCCATTAAGGCCCAATACGAATTCCCGTAACTCTCCGGTACTCCGAAAAATACCCGAATCACTCGGAACCTTTCCGAAGTCCGAATATAGTCGTCCAATATATCGATCTTTACGTCTCGACCATTTCGAGACTCTTCGTCATATCCTCGATCTCATCCGGGACTCCGAACTCCTTCGGTACATCAAAACTCAATAAAACTGTCATCGTAACGTTAAGCGTGCGGACCCTACGGGTTCGAGAACTATGTAGACATGACCGAGACACGTCTCCGGTCAATAACCAATAGCGGGACCTGGATGCCCATATGGCTCCCACATATTCTACGAAGATCTTTATCGGTCAAACCGCATAACAACATACGTTGTTCCCTTTGTCACCGGTATGTTACTTGCCCGAGATTTGATCTTCGGTATCTCTATACCTAGTTCAATCTCGTTACCGGCAAGTCTCTTTACTCGTTCCGTAACACATCATCCCGCAACTAACTCATTAGTCACAATACTTGCAAGGCTTATAGTGATGTGCATTACCGAGTGGGCCCAGAGATACCTCTCCGACAATTGGAGTGACAAATCCTAATCTCGAAATACGCCAACCCAACAAGTACCTTTGGAGACACCTGTAGAGCACCTTTATAATCACCCAGTTCCTCCGGTAAACGGGAGTTGCATAATCTCATAGTCATAGGAACATGTATAAGTCATGAAGAAAGCAATAGCAACATACTAAACGATCGAGTGCTAAGCTAACGGAATGGATCAAGTCAATCACGTCATTCTCCTAATGAGGTGATCTCGTTAATCAAATGACAACTTATGTCTATGGCTAGGAAACATAACCATCTTTGATTAACGAGCTAGTCAAGTAGTGGCATACTAGTGACACTCTGTTTGTCTATATATTCACGCATGTATTATGTTTCCGGTTAATACAATTCTAGCATGAATAATAAACATTTATCATGATACAAGGAAATAAATAATACTTTATTATTGCCTCTAGGGCATATTTCCTTCAGCAGTCGTGTAGGTTAGTACATTGAATGTACCGGCAAGATCACAATAAGAGAAAACAGATGATAAACTATACTATATGTTGTATGGCTTTGTGGCTCTATATCTAAGTTTTGTTTGCGTAAAAGCTGGTTTTTTATTTTCCCTACAACAAAGAGACATCAGGAGCCTCTACTACGGAGATTTCTATCATGACATGGTTCCGCCAACCGATGTCTCATAACCCAAATCATCATAAGTTGCCCACATTTAAGTTATCAGTTCGGTGTTGAGAGTTCCGAGATAGATCCAAGTCCAGTGGCTCAAATTGTCCGTAACCGGGGACACGACTAATCGATTAGGTTTTAACCCTCTGCAGAGGTTTGTACACTTTACCCGCAAGATTCGATCCCTCTATTTACGTTCTCGCACTTCAGGGTGTTTGAGAACAAGATGACCGAAACATGGTCTTCCAAAGAGTTCCTTTGACCACTGTCCGGTGCTCATCCAATCCTACCATAGTTCTACATCTGCTAGCATCGTCCCAGCCAGAGTCACCACTAAGGTCAACCAAGCCAGAGCCCATAGTGACTTGCGGTTGCACAGGTAAGCTTCCGGGCATGAAGTATTCTTCCGTCTCTTTGAGCCTGGGTGAAGCTTTCCGCAAGATGTCATGGCGCTTCTCCATGCATCCCGGCCATGCACTGGTTGCTCCAGGGTGCCCGTCAACCGTCCTTCACGTGTGTATTGAATTCTTGTCTCGAGTCTCGAAATCTTGAGGTCTTGGAGTCCTGAAGATGCAGTCCTTGCCGATGCCATCATGAAGTTGTCGCCATTGACATAGAGTCCTCCTTCTTCACACCACTCTCATGCACTCATACCAAACCCCGTCTACTATAGCGTAGCATAAAAATCATATAACGTCCCGGGCTTGATAACAGGGAGATGGGTTCCTACCTCATGCATTCTACTCAACTACAAGAAATCAATATCACTACTGGAGGGATTATTGAAAGGGTGCTACTACTCGCAAATAAAACATAGGTATGAAAAACATGGTCAAAGTGAACTTGCCTGGTATTACTTGATGAAGATAACAACACTCTGAGAATAATGACTTGGTAGAACTATTCGTCACTCCGCTGAAAATCTATATAGTCAACCATAGCATTCATATAAGCAAACATACTATCAAGCAATTCTAACACTCATAATAAAACCAACAAATAAATTGCAAAACAACAAGGGACACAAAAAAGGAACAAAGGAAAACTACACAACAAAACTACTAAAGAAAACTCTAGGACATAACACAAAACAGTTTTGTCCTAAGTAAAACTTAACAACAATTAAAACACTAAACTAATAAATTAATAGAAAATACAAAGTAAAACAACTAAGTTAACAAAAGGTATTTTTCATAAAATTTTATTAGCAAAAAGAAACAAATAAAATGCTTTTATGAAACACTAACTATGACCTAAACAAGTTTTCATACAAAACTAAGTAAAATAAAATTTTAAAATAAAAACAAAATTTTCTTTTGTTGACTAACAGAAACAAAACTAAAATTTTCAAGAGTGACAAAAAGAAATAATTTAAAACTAATAAAACAATAAAGAAAAGACTAAAAAAAACTATAACTAAAACAGTACTGTTTTGCTAAAAACAAAATTTAAAATAAACTTAAAACAGTTTTTCAAAAGTCTACTGTTTAGACAAAAGATCAAGTGATCACTAGCAAAAAGAATTAATCAAAAAGCTATTTTTAAATAAAAGTTATTAGCAATCTAGTGTTTGTAATAAATCTGTTTAAAATCGAAAATTTAAAGTTTTCAAAAATATTTTTCGTTGGTTTCTCCGAATAGACAGGATTTTTCTGAATCCGTAGAAAAAAGAATCATCAAAATTGGAGTTGTAGATCTAAAGATATAAAAAAACAAAACTGAATCTAAATCTAAAACAAAAACGAAAAAGAAACAGATCGGTGCGCTAGCTACGTAGCGGGCTGTACAGGAGTGTGCAATCCGAAGCTATATTGCGCTCGGCCGTAAGATCACTAACACGTACACGTGCATTTAATTAACAGAAGACCGGTGAACCGGTTGGATCCAAACCGAAGAACACCAATCTACCAAAACAAACCGATCTACTAAACCAAACGGTTTTTTTAACTGAAAACGAACAGGGGCTGTAGCGTACAGAGAAGAACGTACGTTCTGGTGGCTCTCGGAGGTGGTGGTGGGGGCAGCTCCAACAGTCGTGGGCGGCAGCGGGAGTGTCTAGAGGATGCGGCGGATGGTGGCACGTCCGGTGGTGGAGCCGGAGATGGTCGGCGAGGACGTACGGCGACGGGACGGAGCAGTGAAGCTCGGTGCTCCGGGTGCTCCGGTGAAGACAACGAGTTTGGTACAGCCTCTGTAGATGGAGAGGCAAAGCAAGACCATGTCAAAATGGTTGTAAGGGTCAAGGGAAGTCGACATACAAAAGGAGAAGGCACGGGATGGCTCACCGGCATGGGAAAATGAAGATGAACTGCAGCGTCTTCGGCCAGATTGGAACGACGAGTACGAGTTATAGGGGTGGACTTGGCGAGGAGTTTCGAAGGGAATCGGTCGAGAGGGGTCGTGGCTATTTATAGGACAGCTTGCTTGGACGAGGGGAAGACTCGGGATAGGTTTCCCATGAAGATCGGACACGGCGGCGGCGTCGCGTAAGTATAGGTTTATGTTTCTATACATGTAGGTGGGGAAGAATAAAAGAGCGGGGTGGGGTCCATGCGCTAGAGAAAAAAAATGAGGGAGAGAGAGATCGTGAGAGGGAGCGGTGGCGGCGGCTCCTGAGGACTCCCTCTCGTGCGAGCGCTAGCCCTAGTGTCAGCGCTGGGCTGGGCCGGCCGGTGCGCCCGGCCTAGCCTGGCGGCCTCTTTTTTTAAAGACAGAGGGTAAACTCAAAGAAAAGAAACTAAATAAAAACTTAATATAGGCATATAATATATAGAAATTTTTAGAAAAACATGAACTATTTTGAAGGTTCAAATAAAATACAAAAAAATTCCCAAAAGTGAAACACTGGTGTTGTTGCAATAAAACCCAATAAAAATCATTTTTAAAATAACAAAATGATTTCAAATTTATTTTTCTCCCCTTTTACACTGTAGGGAATCATTTTACCCTAATTTCGATATATTTTATTTTTGGAGAAAAATAATTTGAATAAAAACCAAAATAACTCCTAAATGGTTTTGAATTTGAATTCCAAACCACTTCCAACTCTATTTCATATGTTTTGTAGAAGTCATATTATCCTCTCTCATGAAAATCATTAAGTTGCGTAAAGTTCTCTTAATTTTGAAATATTTCCAAATGGAATTCAAATCTTTTCAAAACCCTTTTCATTTATTTAAATGGAAGAACTCATATCATCTTCACTCTAGGGTTTTGTGATGAAATGGATTTGAATTCATGGAGATCATAAATGCAAGGTGAAAGTTTGGGAAAGTCATTTCATTCCCTCTCATTCAACTTTCAAAAAGTTTCAAATTTCACTCAATTTCACACAAGCAACCACACCACAATCAAACAAACAAGCATCAATATTTATTTAATATAACATTCCAAAATTTAGAATTTTGGGATGTTACAAACCTACCACACTTAAAATGAATCTCGTCCTCGAGATTCGAAGAGGCTAGCAAGAAAAGGTTAGGGTTTGGAGGTCTTCTAGCAAATCCATCGACCAGAGAGGTCTCGGGTGCTACCACACTTGCAAGCAATGCTATGGTTCTGACCAAATTCATGTACTCCATCCTTTGGGTTGACGGTGTCGGTCTTCTCATATTCTCCGGAATAGCTCTTTCACTGGTGCTCTCCCTGTCGGGGCATGACCTTTTTCTCAAAATCTTGTGTCCTCTCAATCCTGGTGAGGTTCTTCCGAAGAGTGGGTCTTCATATCTGACATGTCTGTCGTCAATACTAAGAAACTATCCATATCTCATGGTGGTCAACAATTCGTGGTTTCTCCTGCAGGAAAAGGGTCTGGGCTAAATCTCATCGTATAACCTATGTTTGGCAGCGGTTGCCTGTACATGGATCAGTCGTCCTACCATTATAGGGTTTAAACAAGGTTTTGACATCGTCGTCTCTCTACTATGGGTAAGTCACTCTAGATTTACCATCGCAAATAGCAAGAGCGAATCATAAGAGTAAGTCGTTATGGTGATCAATCCATTCCGCACCCAGATCATTACCCTGTATAAGGTTTAGCGAATCTCGTAGTTCTAACACTCGGGCATTCTCACAATCATTGCAGAATTTCTCTTGTCCTTGAACTGGGTTCGGGTAATTCCATTATTTCTACAAGCTGAAAGAAACATCTATCGTTACTTCACCACTGTCGGGTTTTCGTATCCTCCTAAGAAACGTGTGCTGATGAAAACATAGCTTCTTCCCAATTTCTTCCTTCATCAAGGTTATGTCTGTTCATCTTCAAATCCTGGGCCTGTGGGTTATGGCCCACTTCAACTCTTGTAATTTTTTTAACTCATCCTTGCAGTTACTCTTGTTCCAGATTCTAACATTACACCTCCTTTAAATCCAATAGTAACCAACAAAAATATAACTTAGAACTCCACTGTGTGGAATATCATTATCCTTTCCATGGATCAGGTGTCCTCACAAGGTTCTACCACCCTTAAAAAGTAATACACAAATCCATTGTAGACCATATTTCTCATATCCTCGAAAATGGTCAACATATGTGTTCGTAAAGTAATAACTCATACAATTCAACATATGAAATCATGACACATTAACTTTATTGATTTATGAATTCATTACAAACTCTGAGGCTTCCATTACATAATTCAACTCATCGAACTTATGAAAATAAAATTGCTTTCTACTACTCTTATTATCCATATCAAAATCTCAACTACTCAGCTCCAGCTTTCTTCTGATCTAAACATTCCCTAGAAAAATGTCATGCTCCCTTGCAGCGAAAACAAATGTCTTGGGGCTTCTTTGTGATTATGTAGGCTCCTCGGATTCTAGGCTTCTTTTCTGGACATTTACTAGCGTAATGACCTAAATCTTTGCACCTGTAACAAGTGATATGACTCAGGTCATTCTCTGCAGAAATTCAGTTGTTCTGGGGATGCCTTCGTTTTCTCTTCCTGGATTTCTCCGTAATGATCAGAGCTTCTATTTCCTGAGGGTCAAACTTCACTTCTGCTATCGGGAAGTCTCTAAGATACTCTTGGCTTTCCTTCGTGCAATACTCTGAAAAATGTCCTTCTTCTCCACATGAATAGCAGACTTGGGCGAAAAACCTGTTTAGGCCTTCACCATCAGGGTCTTCAATAACTTCCTTCATCGTAGATTCTTCTAAATTTTCCCTGAGGGTTTCTTTCATGGCTTCTTTCTGCTGCTTGGTAATTTCTTGTACCTTGGGCTAAATGTGACATTGACCAGGGTAGTGCGTAGTTCCTTCACACAGGAAACAAGTAACTTGCCCAGTTGGGCACTCTTCGGCTGGGTGATTCTCCTCACAATGAGGGCATCCATCCTTGTGTTCCTCCTGGGTGTGTCCTATTTCTCCACATATCTTGCATGCACAAGTTTGCTTCATTTTACTGTCACCGGGCTTCTGGATAAAACGAGACCTCAGTAGAATCGTCTTGAATTCTTCCCAAGCATTTGCTCAATTCCATCTTTGTATAGCTTGATGTATCTCTCGCCATGTTGCAGCACCTTGTGTGATGCGCCGTAAGGTGTATGGAACCATATACTCTCCTTCAATACGGTGCTCCTTCATGCGATCTTCCATGTTCCGTATCCATTGTGTTACCTCTGGCTGTGTCATTGATCTCGGAAATACAACTCCGTCTTCATTCATCATCTATTGGGTCCAAGGGTTTTGGGATGAGATACGGAAGATAGAGGAAGATACACACAATACAAACAATAGTTTTGAAGAAATGGGTTTTATTTTGTGGCTGTCGGAAAAACATCAAACAAATGACAGCTCACAAATCGTCGCATCTAACGTAAGTATATAAAGGGTTTGGTCTTCTAAAGGTCAAATAAATTACAGAGTCTTCAAATCTTTGGAGTCTTCGACTGTTGTATTCAACTGTTCTAATGCATGGTGAAATCCTCTTTACTCTGAAGAGGTCATCAGTTGTCCGATATCTTGTCCTTCTTGGAGCGGCTTCAGTTGATCTTCCGTGTGGTCAAAAAGGAATGGGGTCTATTGTAATTATTTGAGGTAAGAGGGACCATTTGATAAAATCAGAAAAAGATGAGAAGTAAGAATCTTTTTGAAAATAATGCTTTAGAGACTTCCTGTCCTAGGGGCTTTCCGATTTCTAGGGTCACGTCCTACAGTCAACATGTGCTCTGATACCATATCTGTAGCGACCCGACCTCAAACGGTCAAGTCTCTGTGTATCTATGCCATCCCTAGATCGGTATGCTAGCACACACAGTACATCAATGTATATATCAAAGTGCAATCACATGTATAAATAACATAAAACTGATATATAGCTCATAAGTCTCAGCGGAAACAATCAATCGAGTGTGGAGTCCCATCAACGCCATCGGCAAGTTGAGTGTAGACTGTAACCCTGTACCGTACTCTTACTCGTCGAAGAAATATCTGCAACATGATACATCGTAGTCGTGTTGGTCAGTACATTGAATGTACCGGCAAGATCACAATAAGAGAAAACAGATGATAAACTATACTATATGCAGTTTGGCTTTGTGGCTCTGTATCTGAGTTTTGTTTGCATAAAAGCTGGTTTTTTATTTTCCCTACAACAAAGAAATATCAGGAGCCTCTACTACGGAGTTTTCTATCATGACATGGTTCCGCCAACCGATGTCTCATAACCCAAATCATCATAAGTTGCCTACAATTAAGTTACCAGTCCGGTGTTGAGAGTTCCGAGATAGATCCAAGTCTAGAGACTCAAATTGTCTGTAACCGAGGACACGACTAATCGATTAGGTTTTAACCCTCTGCAGAGGTTTGTACACTTTACCCGCAAGATTTGATCCCTCTTTTTATGTTCTCACACTTCAGGGTGTTTGAGAACAAGACGACTGAAACATGGTCTTCCGAAGAGTTCCTCTGACCACTGTCCGGTGCTCATCCAATCCTACCATAGTTCCTGCTAGCACCGTCCCAGCCAGAGTCACCACTAAGGTCAACCAAGACAGAGCCCATAGTGACTTGCGGTTGCACAGGTAAGCTTCCGGGCATGAAGTATTCTTCCGTCTCTTTGAGCCTGGGTGAAGCTTTCCGCAAGATGTTATGGCGCTTCTCCATGCATCCCGGCCATCCACTGGTTGCTCCAGGGTGCCCGTCAACCGTCCTTCACCCAGTAGTGTGTATTGAATTCTTGTCTTGAGTCTCGAAATCTTGAGGTCTTGGAGTCCTAAAGATGCAGTCCTTGCCGATGCCATCATGAAGTTGTCGCCATTGACGTAGAGTCCTCCTTCACACCACTCTCATGCACTCATACCAAACCCCGTCTACTATAGCGTAGCATAAAAATCATATAACGTCCCGAGCTTGATAACAGGGAGATGGGTTCCTACCTCATGCATTCTACTCAACTACAAGAAATCAATATCACTACTGGAGGGATTATTGAAAGGGTGCTACTACATGCAAATAAAACATAGGTGTGAAAACATGGTCAAAATGAACTTGCCTGGTATTACTTGATGAAGATAACAACACTCTGAGAATAATGACTTGGTAGAACTATTCGTCACTCCGTTGAAAATCTATATAGTCAAACATAGCATCCATATAAGCAAACATACTAGCAAGCAATTCTAACACTTATAATAAAACCAACAAATAAATTGCAAAACAACAAGGGACAACAAAAAGGAACAAAGGAAAACTACACAACAAAACTACTAAAGAAAACTCTAAGACATAACACAAAACAGTTTTGTCCTAAGTAAAACTTAACAACAATTAAAACACTAAACTAATAAATTAACAGAAAATACAAAGTAAAACAACTAAGTTAACAGAAGGTATTTTTCATAAAATTTTATTTGCAAAAAGAAACAAATAAAAAGCTTTTATGAAACACTAACTATGACCTAAACAAGTTTTCATACAAAACTAAGTAAAAGAAAATTAAAAAAAAAACAAAATTTTCTTTTGTTGACTAACAAAAAAAAACTAAAATTTTCAAGAGTGACAAAAAGAAATAATTTAAAACTAATAAAAACAATAAAGAAAAGACTAAAAAACTATAACTAAAACAATACTGTTTTGCTAAAAACATAATTTAAAATAAACTAAAAACAAATTTTCAAAAGTCTACTGTTTAGACAAAAGATCAAGTGATCACTAGCAAAAAGAATTAATCAAAAAGTTATTTTAAATAAAAGTTATTAGCAATCTAGTGTTTGTAACAAATCTGTTTAAAATCGAAAATTTAAAGTTTTGAAAAGTATTTTTCGTTGGTTTCTCTGAATAGACGGGATTTTTCTGAATCCGTAGAAATAGAATCATCAAAATCGGAGTTGTAGATCTAAAGCTATAAAAAAAGAAAACTGAATCTAAATCTAAAACAAAAACGAAAAAGAAACAGATCGGTGCGCTAGCTACGTAGCGGGCTGTACAGGAGTGTGGAATCCGAAGCTATATTGCGCTCGGTCGTAAGATCACTAACACATACACGTGAGTTTAATTAACAGAAGACCGGCGAACCGGTTCGATCTAAACCGAAGAAAACCAATCTACCAAAACAAACCGATCTACTAAACCAAACGGTTTTTTTAACTGAAAACGAACAGGGGCTGTAGCGTACAGAGAAGAACGTACGTTCTGGTGGCTCTCGGAGGTGGTGGTGGCGGCATCTCCGGCAGTCGTGGTCGGCGGCGGGAGTGTCTAGAGGATGCGGCGGATGGTGGCACGTCCGGTGGTGGAGCCGGGAGATGGTCGGCGAGGACGTACGGCGACGGAACGGAGCTGTGAAGCTCAGTGCTCCGGGTGCTCCGGTGAAGACAACGAGTTTGGTACAGCCTCTGTAGATGGAGAGGCAAAGCAAGACCATGTCAAAACGGTTGTAAGGGTCGAGGGAAGTCGACATACAAAAGGAGAAGGCTCGGGATGGCTCACCGGCATGGGAAAATGAAGATGAACTGCAGCGTCTTCGGCCAGATTGGAACGACGAGTACGAGCTATAGGGTGGACTTGGCGAGGAGTTTCGAAGGGAATCGGTCGAGAGGGGTCGTGGCTATTTATAGGACAACTTGCTTGGACGAGGGGAAGACTCGGGATAGGTTTCCCACGAAGATCGGATGCGGCGGCGGCGTCGCGTACGTATAGGTTTATGTTTCTGTACAAGTACGTACGTGGGGAAGAAGAAAAGAGCGGGGTGGGGTCCATGCGCTAGAGAAAAAAACGAGGGAGAGACAGATCATGAGAGGGAGCGGTGGTGGCGGTTCCTGGGGACCGGTGCGCCTGGCCTAGTCTGGTGGGCTCTTTTTTTAAAGACAGAGGGTAAACTCTAAGAAAACAAACTAAATAAAAACTTAATATAGTCATATAATATATAGAAATTTTTAGAAAAAGAAATCCCAAAACAAGAAGTAATTTTCAGGTTTAAATAAAATACAAAAAAGTTCCCAAAAGTCAAACAGTGGTGTTGTTGCAATAAAACCCAATAAAAATCATTTTTAAAATAACAAAATGATTTCAATTTTTTTCTCCACTTTTATACTGTAGGGAATCATTGTACCCTAATTTTCATATATTTTATTTTTGGAGAAAAATAATTTGAATAAAAGCCAAAATAACTCCTAAATTGTTTTGAATTTGAATTTCAAACCACTTCCAACTCTATTTCATATGTTTTGTAGAAGTGATATTATCCTCTCTCATGAAAATCATTGAGTTGCGTAAAGTTTTCTTAATTTTGAAATATTTCCAAATGGAATTCAAATCTTTTCAAAACCCTTTTCATTTATTTAAATGGAAGAAGTCATATCATCTTCACTCTAGGGTTTTGTGATGAAATGGATTTGAATTCATGGATATCATAAATGCAAGGTGAAAGTTTGGGAAAGTCATTTCATTCCCTGTAATTCAACTTTCAAAAAGTTTCAAATTTCACTCAATTTCACACAAGCAACCACACCACAATCAAACAAACAAGCATAAATATTTATTTAATATAACATTCCAAAATTTAGAATTTTGGGATGTTACAGGGCTACTCGTCTGTCAAATACTACAACTTTCAGGTACAACAGTCGCCTTATATACCTCTCCTTCTTGATATTAACGTTATTTCTAGTTTTGAAGATGTATGTTCGTCTGTCATCCAGCGAAGCTTCACCCAGACTCTGGGCACAGTGAAGGTCTTGGCACTAGAATCTGTCGGCCCCAACCTGGACCAAGTTGACAGTTGCCTGAGATGCTTTCCATGCCTGAAGAAGCTGTATATCAAGGTGATGTTCCTTTCCTGTTAAATGTTAACCAGAAGGGAGTTCAATTTTTTGCACCTTTTCCCAAGTTTACAATGACAATGTACTACGTTTTCTGAAGGAATTTTGGAGGATTTTAGGACATACACCCCCACCCCATATTGGTTGCTTCATTCATATGGTTACAATCGTCCATAAGCATTTCTCCTTTGGATTCATCTGTACAAAGTTTTCTTATAGAATTTTTCATCCAATCCAACCTCTTGTGAAGAAGGCTACATGTTTCTAGATTGTAATCAAATGCCCATGTTAATCATGCCAGATCGAAGATGGCACGTTAGTGCATTTTACAAATCGTGCAAACCAAATGGGCGTGTAGCAGTGTTCAAAACTGCATGTAGGCACTAACACGTTCTCTTCTTTTGCAGATAATAATAGGACCGGAGGTGGATAATGTTTATCAATCACATCGAATGGCTGGATCTGCGTCTCTCAAATATTACTTTGAACTCCTACCGAGGGACCTTACCAGAGATTACACTCGCCAGGTTCTTTCTTGCCAGAGCAAAGGTGCTGAGGGTACTGAGGTTGAACACGCATTTAATTAGGATAGATAAATGGTATGATTATCAGAGCCGACAGGTACTTTGGAATGGAAGTGCCTCCAAAAATGCCAAACTTTGTATTGGAAGAGCATATGGCAAAGCAATTGGAAGTCATTATGTCAAACCCATACATGAGTTGTCAGCGGCTGATCCCTTTTCAGAAATTACGGGTTTGCAATGTTCGACTTCGGGCGTTGTAACCTTTGAATTTGAACCTTGCAATATTTATGGTATTTTGTTACATTGAACCATTTCTGTTCTCTTGTCTCAATGCAAACAGTTCATCCGAGTGAACCGCATGTCGTATATCACACACACCTTGATCTGGCTGACCGTTTCTTTTGTGTTTCCTAATCACAAATAGTTCATCCGAGTGAACTGTATGCTGTACATCGCACACACCTTGATCTGGCTGACCGTTTCTTTTGTGTTGCCTAATCACAAACAGTTCATCCGAGTGAACCGTATGCTGTACATCGCACACACCTTCATCTGGCTGCCCGTTTCTTTTGTTCCTCCTCATCGAAAACGGTTAATTGGACTGAACCGTATGCCCTGAATCGCACACGCAACTAAAATCTGAACCGTGTTTGATGCATCCGTCATCACAAACGTTTTGCGCCTTTTTTGACGTTTTTTGACACCACCATTTGCGATTATTGCATCGCACACAGTTTAGTCGAAGGGTCTCTGATCGTAGTGTCACGTTAGCAGCATCCTGCAGTAGTGCTTATTTATACATTAATTTAGTTTCTGGTCATTTAATGTGCATAATTCAAATTTTAACTACAAGCACATGCTCCAATGCACCAAAGTTGGTTGAAAATCACATGTGTGTCCTCGAGTAAATTTTTAGGTCCCATGCAAGAAATGGGAATGAAATTCAAACATCTGGGCGTCGTGGCTCGGCCGGAAACATTGAGAAACTTGGTTTTTTAATTCCTGTAAATCCAAAACACACATGAAAATCATGAAACTTGGCTTGGTGTCATGACATGGCACCAACATGCTGTGGTAATTTTGCTGTCCAATTTGCGAAGGCACACACATTAACAATCAACAAAGTCATTTTGGAACAAGTGTTGGCATGTTACAATCGGAAACACAAGTATAATTGAAACCATGGGCGTTCTACTTACCATTTACGTGCCGCCACATGTCCCCTTCTTTTATTAGCTAGGAGGCGCCATGCAGGGTAGCTATTTGAGTACGGGAGGCGTGCGATCAGACCCCTGCGCATGCTTATCGGGAGGAGAGCCCTTTGACCTCCATGTGCCGCCCACCTCTCTCCCAAGGTCTTCATTAATGGAGCCCGAGCCTTTGTTTAATGGCGTGGCTATGTCTCACTCGACTGAGATTTAAGAGAGAAAAAAGAAAATCTGAAAAGAAAATTTTGCATGGATCTTGATGTAACATCCGAGGGACCTATATTGCATCTACTGCGACTTATAGCAAGACTGATGAATATATAAGGACAACGACAGTGGATAAAAATTGACTTACATAATTAGGAAGATAATTAAAAAAGCCACATGCGGCTACGCCCGAAATACACAAGGGAAAAAGAAGGAGGAAGACAACGATCTGGCTCGCTGATCTCTACTTTCTTGATGCGTTGCTGCACGCCGCGGGAACTAGTCTCCACGGCGAGCGGCAATGAGCTCTATCGTGCCCTCAAGATGCTGCTTGAGAGCATCCACGGATTCCTCCACCAGCCTTTGGCGCTCGATGCAGAGCATGTCATTCTCGTCCATAAGTTTCTTGATGATGACGTCGGTCCTCCTCAACAAGGCACTGGTCTCCTCCTGCTGCTCTGCACTTCCGACGATCTTTGCTCTCAGCAGGTCGCGCTCGGCCCGGAGCCTCTCATTGCCCTCCCTTAGTTGCCGGATAACGCCGGTACCCTGTTCAAATGAGGCTTTCATTTCATCCTGCAACCTCGTCCAGCCGGAGATCTGATCCATATGGCTATGGACGATCGCATGCATGCGCCCGTAAGAGTCGCCACCTGCCCGCGAGAGATTTTCCCAGGCCGCCGCAGCGCGGCGAGACATCTCTGCTGCATTCGCAGTGCGGCGGGACATCTCTGCTGCTTCCGCGGCGCGGCCGGACCAGTCTGCTGCATCGACGTCGCGGTGGGACCTCTATGCTACTACTTCCATGCGGCGGGACATGTCGGCTGCTTTCGCGGCGAGGCGGGACATCTCTCGTGCTTTCGCTTCCATGCTCGCCTCTCCCTGGTGGTAATCTCTCGAACCAGAACTCACGTTGGCCATGGCAGACGCAAGGGAAGGATGATGAATGACTTGTTTGTTTTTGTGGATGAGGAGTTGAGGAGGAATGTGCAGTTATCTTGGCATAGTAGTATTTATAACCGAGTACTAATACGCTCCTAAGTGGGAAACCGTTTAGGTTGTGATCGGTGTGAACAGGTTTGCAATTAAATATAGCATGGTAGTAATTTGGAATGTGATGAGACACATGCTCAAAATTTATTGACGATTCTAGTTTCGAAGTGCGGCACTATTCTCGGATGGCGTAACGTGGGCACGTGTTCTCAGCCATGGTGTACCATATTCCATGGTACTTCTTTTTCTACTGCTGTGTACGTGCAATAACTGGCACCGATACATATCTTACGATTATTGGGCGTATGACAGGAATAGCCTCGTGGTGAGCTATAGACTAGTCTTTTTTTCAGA
This sequence comes from Triticum aestivum, assembly GCF_018294505.1. Taxonomy (NCBI): domain Eukaryota; kingdom Viridiplantae; phylum Streptophyta; class Magnoliopsida; order Poales; family Poaceae; genus Triticum; species Triticum aestivum. The sequence goes on along the minus strand of NC_057808.1, from coordinate 417,427,485 downwards.
CGCACTACACCTATCTCTCGGGACTTCTAGCACGCACTATCTCTAGCTCCCTAGGTGGATGCCACCCACATACACTTGTACTCTGAGTTTAGTATGTGATACAGGAAGAGAAGAGGTGCAGGCACACACTCGTCCTCTCACACACACGCATATGTAGGTACAAATTGCAGTGTTCTCAACCATCTGATTGGCTCTATCATAGGTTTCCCGTTGCTCCTTGGCCTTGAGATTGAAAGTTTAAAACGCAGAGGCTAAGCTGGAGGCGCGAGGTTTTGGTTAATGTGCGGGCTGCACACAGCACCAACACGACACGAGCTTTGTCTACCTGGTGCGCAGTCGGGTGAGTTGTTCAAGTATAGACACAACCAGGCCCTCCTTGGTATCTGCGCCTCGGCCTCCATGGCGATGAACTCTTTCAAGCCCTGGTGGCCCTGCAGGTGCCGGACGTCGCGACGAAGAATGTGTACCTCGAGGCCGCGCTCGCCATGCAACGCCTCACCATGCAAGAAACCGTCGACCTGCACATTCACGTCTACGAGGAAATCGTCTACATAGGCCACTACAAGGCCAGCAAGGATAGAAAGACGTTGGCCTTTTTCCAGCGACTGGAATGTTTGGACGCCATTGTTCAGAAGCACGTCGACATGGCCACGAAAGCCGCTGCTACTTAGCCGCCATTCGGTGGGCCGGCGCCCTGAGTCGAGGAAGTGGACGTCGTCGATGGATGCATCTTTCTTCTTGCCTCATGTAACCAGCACTGCATCGCCTCTTGGCCTTAATGTTTTATTAGTAGTATATGGCATTTTTATTCCAGTCATAACGTTTTCACTGTGAGGTGGGGCCGCAGTTGAGCAAACCGACCATCGGCAAATCCCCACCATGCGTCGGCTGAGTTTAGAATTAGAAGAGAGAAACGAGGGAGAAGAGCTAGCTGTAGCACGGACGCTGTTGTCAGATGGGACTCGTGCTGATAGAATAGGAGTACTGAGCACTCGTACCTCTTTTTTTTGAGGGAAAAGTAGTCGTACGTCTAGTACCACTAGTTGGGTGCGTGCGACCTAGACCTGTCATCACTTTAGGTCTCGTTTTCGAACCGCAGCTACGCTTCATAGTACGTATTTTTTCACGCATTTATCCTCCTATATGTACTCCTAGGCTCGCCGACATGTGGGACATAGAACATCTGAGTCGTAGTGCATGCACGACTCGGAGCATATGCCGGGGTACTTTACATTTCAGACCTCACAAATTACATGCAAACCCCCGCGGAAGAGTAAATAAATAGATGATTTACTACATGAAACCAGATTATTTTCGTAGAAACCGGAGCACGTTCACTAAATTTTGGACATAACATGTTTATAGAAAATGACCGGACCTAACCCAGTCTAAGGTCCTCTTTAATTCACAGGATAGTAAAAACACAGGAATGGGGAATGTATGATGGTGATGAACCGAGACGAGGAGAACTCTAACTCAGTTAGAGGTTAGAGTTAGATTATAACCCTGAACTAACTCTAACCAAAGAGGTGTTTGGATGGCAGGAAGATTGACAGTAAATGCTCTTTCTCAAAATACTACTTTGGACCCTATTTCCTGCCGGATTTGGTGTGGCCGGCTCTTGTGTGGCCTCCTCCCGCTCACAATTGACATAAACGAATCATCTTTACAAATCAAGCATGCAAAACAAGATAAATTTTACTTAGTCCATACAAATGAGATATCCCACTTAAACATACAAGTCGTCAATCAAGCTTCACAAAAAAAATTACACTCCATGAAAGAAAGCATGAGCTAACTCATCACGGAAGTCATTCCTGATAGGGAGGGAACTTGGAGCCCCTCACGCGTCCCGGGAGGAGCTCGTCATCATCGCTCTGGAGGAAGGCTCTGTAGAGCCCAAGCCCTGAGAACCCCTTTGACACCGGCGCTTACGAGTTGAGGTCGAGACCTGCATGGGTAGCAGGCCCTCTTGCCGACGACTGCGAACCGAATCTTTGGGCCTCTAGAAATAATGCAAGCCTGAAACTAAAATACGTAGAAAGGTGAACTGAATCTTTGGGCCTCTAGAAATAATGCAAGCCTGAAACTGAAACACCTAGAAAGGTGAACTGAATCTTTGGTCCTCTAGAAAGATTTATTACCTCCTCAAGCAGGATCAAACAATTCCATGCGCGCACCACAAATCTACACCAAGTTTAATCAGGATCTACTTTTCCAAATCAGAATTAGCGCTAGAGCGAGCAAGATCAATGATATGGCTGTGAGACAGAGAAGCAACAAACAAACTCACCCCTCTCACGACCTCGCTGGTAGACGCGCCGCCGCCGCGCACGACAGAGGGAGAAAAATGACCGATGAAGGGGGAGCGGGGCGAGCTTCAGAGGCCGGAGGGAGAAGGCGGCCGAAGGAGGGCGGCGGAGGCCGGAGGGAGAGGGTGGCCGGAGGAGGGAGAGGGCGAGCGGCGGAAGGGCGCTTGGGCGGGCGGCACGATGGGGAACAGAGAGAAGTCGTGCGAGGGGGGGGGGGGTCAGAGGGAGCGATCTGGTGCGGGCATGGGAGATTTTTTAGTTCTCTTTTAGTGGGCCCGAGGAGAACTGTAGGATCGAAAGTATGTCTAGAGGGGGGTGGGTGATTAGACTACCTGACCAAATAAAGATCTAGCCTTTTCCCAATTTTAAGTCTTGGCAGATTTTAGCAACTTAGCACAAGTCAAGCAATCAACCTACAAATGCAATTCTAAGAGTATAGCAACGAAATGTAAATCATTGCATATGAAGGTAAAGGGGAGGAGTTTGGAGGGAGCAAACGCAATGTAGACACGAAGGTTTTTCCCGTGGTTCCGATAGGTGGTGCTATCATACATCCACGTTAATGGAGACTTACGAAGGGTAACGGTTGCGCGAGTCCACGGAGGGCTCCACCCACGAAGGGTCCATGAAGAAGCAACCTTGTCTATCCCACCATGGCCATCGCCCACGAAGGACTTGCCTCACTAGGGTAGATCTTCACGAAGTAGGCGATCTCCTTGCTCGTACAAACTCCTTGGTTCAACACCACAATCTTGACGGAGGCTCCCAAGTGACACCTAACCAATCTAGGAGACACCACTCTCCAAAAGGTCATAGATGGTGTGTTGATGATGAACTCCTTGCTGTTGTGCTTCAAATGATAGTCTCCCCAACACTCAACTCTCTCTCACAGATTTGGATTTGGTGAAAAGATGATTTGAGTGGAAAGCAACTTGGGGAAGGCTAGAGATCAAGATTATTGTGGTTGGATTGGAATGTCTTGGTCTCAACACATGAGTAGGTGGTTCTCTCTCAGAAAATGAATGCTGGAAGTGTAGGCACATTCCGATGGCCCTCCTCACGAATGGAGGAAGGGTCGAGGGGTATATATAGAATCCACACAAAATCTAACCATTACACATAATTTACCAAAATCGGTGGGACAGAATACTGAAACTCGGTCAGACCGATTTAGTTCAAAATGTGAACGTTAAGCTTTTCGGTGGGACCGACATGTCAACTCGGTGGAACCGATTTCATTAGGGTTAGGGCATAACGTAATCTCGGTTAGACCGATCACATGAACTCGGTGAGACCGATTTCTGTAATAGGCAAACAGAGGGTTGGTCAGGCAACTCGGTGGGACCGATCGCTCATTTGGGTGAGACCGAAACGTTACGAAGAGGAAACAGAGAGTTTGCTTTGTGAACTCGGTGGGGCCGATCGCTCATCTCGGTTAGACCGAAACGTTACGAAGGGGAATAGAGAGTTAGCAATCCCATCTCGGTGAGACCGAGATTCCTATCGGTGAGACCGAACTGATTAGGGTTTCTGGCAGTGGCTATGTCAAATGAACTCGGTGGTGCTGGATAGATCAAATCGGTGGGGCCGAGTTTGACTTTTGTTTTGGGACATATGTGGAATTGAGAAAGTGGTTGAGGGCTTTTGGTGCATATCACTAAGCATTTTGAGCAAGCAAGCCAGTAAGCAACACCTCATCCCCTTTTAATAGTATTGGCTTTTCCTATGGACTCAATGTGATCTTAGATCACTAAAATGAAAAAATGTAGAGTTTTGAGCTTGAGCCAACACTACAAAAAAAGACACATCCGTGACATATTTGGCTGAACGAATTTTTTTCTGTCATACTTATGACACTTCTATGAATATAATTGTGACAAAACACGGTATCATCATAGATGTGGTGGGGTCCTACTTCTATGACAGAAAATCATGACAGAAAATGGGCTTTTCATCCTGGGCGGGCCGGAGACGCAGTTGCATGACATTCTGTGCACCGTCCATGACGGAAAAAACCATGGTAGAAACGAGGGCGAGGAAAATATCGGGGTGTTCCCAGTTACGGTGGGTGGTCGGGGCAGAGCGATGCGTGTCTCTCTCGTACACGCACGTGCGTGGGTGCGAGGCGTTGGGCTCTAACTGAACTCGAGCGAGGCGTTGGGCTCTCACTGAACCCGAGCAATTGCACTGCAGGCTACGCGTTACTGAACTCGAGCGATCGATCGATGGCTGTTAACTGAACCCAATCGAGCGATTCCTTCGCTACTGGTGCTAACTTAAGCCGATCGATGCTGCCTCTGGATGAGGAGTGAGCGTTGCTGGGGGGTTTGGCTGAACAGTTCCCGGTGGGGGTGGATGAACAGGACCCCGTGGTGTTGCCTCTGGATGAACAGTGAGCGTTGCTGGGGGGTTTGGATGAACAGTTCCCGGTGGGGGTGGATGAACAGGACCTCGTGGTGTCGCATCTGGATGAACAAGACCCCGATCGATCGAGCCGGTTGGGGCTGGATGAACAGGACCCCGTGGAGGGCTGGATGAACAGGACCACCCCGTGGAGTGCTAGATGAACAGTAGACGGTGGAGGCCTAGATGAACAGTAGCCCGTGGAGAGGGCTAGTTGAATAGTAGCCGATGGAGTAGCGCGCGGTGGAGGCTGGATGAACAGGTGTCCGTGGATGAACAGTCGCAGGTGGAGGCTGTAGGAGGTCGACGGTGGATGAACAGTAGCACGTGGAGGCTGGAGGGGGTCGACGGTGGAGATGAACAGTATCCCGTGGAGTCCCGTTTTGCGGTACGCCACACCCCTCCCGATGACAGGACCCCCATTTCGACCGTAGCGCTCCAACACAAGTTCGTTTCCTCCGTTTTGCGGTACGCCACACCCCTCCCGATCAAGAGGACCCCCGTTTCGACTGTAGGGGGTCAGTTTCCACCATTTTGCGGTATGCCAGACCCCTCCTGATGAACAGGATCCCGTTTCGAACGTGGCCGGTCGAACACAAGGCCGTTTACTCCCTTCTGCGGTACGCCAGGCCTCGTTTCCATCAGCTATTCCGTCCAAGCCCTCCCGATGAACACGACGACGCATTCCGTTCTGACCCAGCCGGTTGGCTCCCCATGAACACGACGAAGACGTTGTTTCTCCGTTCCGACCCAGCCATGTACACGAGGCCTGGCCGTACGTATGCGCGAGTAGGCGTTCGAGACCCCGCCCGTAAGTACGTATGTGGCCGTATTTACTTTCTTGCACCCTGGCCGCTGTACGTACGTGTACATGCTACGTGCGCGCCTCTGCTACGACACGTGCGCGCCTCTACATCGACGAGTATGTACGTACACGTTCGCGACCAGAATGACAACGCTACGTACGCTTCGACCAGGTGGGTCCCGACTGTCAGGCACTTCATTGCGTGCGAAGATGTAGCTGGTGGGTCCCAGCAGTCAGGGGGCGAATCGTTTTTTTGCCCGGATGCACTTCCTTGCATGCGAAGATGTACCTGGTGGGTCCCAACAGTCTGGGGGAAATGTTTTTTTCGCAAAATACGGTGGTCCGTCCGGTGGGTCCCCGCTGTCAGGTGGAGGAATAATTATTTTACGCGTAATAAGGAGGCACTTCCTTGCTGCGGCCATGGACCCAGCTGTCAGCCTCTCCACGTACAGTCCACGTCCGATGGAAGCCGTTCCTTGACCATGTTGACCACGCCGCGCCGAGAGCACCAGAGAGGTGGACGACGGCGAGGCCTAGGAAGGGGACGACGCGGAGCCAGGGAAGACGTGGCAGTGGATGCCCACGCATAGAGGAGCAGAAGGGTTCACTGGTTCGCTGCGGTGTGAGGCTGCCGTCGCCGTAGAATAAGAGGGGGTGTGGGTGAGTAGAGGGATGGCCTGACCAGCGGTGGGAATAGTAGGGGGCGGTGAGGCCTCCGCGGCAGCACAGCCGGCCACGGGAGGCAGGAGCATGCGGCACGACCGGCGCTGCTTTGGGCGGCTGGAGCAAGAAGACCAGAGGTTGAAGAAGCACTACGGCCGTTGGATGGACATCGTACGGTCACTGCAGCTAGAATCGTTCATATTGACTAAGTTGACAAAGCACTCCGTCCCCGTCAACTTAGTAGGCCCACAAGTCAGCCTCCCACCAAGGTAGGTCCTAACCAGCAGGGGGAGTATTCATTTTTTTGTGCGTAATAAGGAGGCACTTCCGGTGGGTCCGAGCTGCAGCGGGGGGAACGTTTTTTTGCGCAATACTGTGGCCCGTCCGGTGGGTCCCAGCAGTCAGGGGGAAACGTTTTTTTCACAAAATAAGGTGGCCCGTCCGGTGGGTCCCTGCTGTCAGGTGGAGGAAGCATTATTTTCCGCTTAATAAGGAGGCACTTCCTTGCTGCAGTCGTGGACCCAGCTATCAGCCTCTCCACGTCCGATGGAAGTCGTTCCTTGACCACGTTGACCACGCCGCGCCGAGAGCACCAGGGCGGTGGACGACGGCGAGGCCTGGGAAGGGGACGACGCGGAGCCAGGGAAGACGCGGCAGTGGAAGCTCGCGCGGAGAGGAGTACGAGGGTTCACTGGTTCGGCTGCGGTGTGAGGCTGCCGTCGCCACAGAATAACAGGGGGTGTGGGTGAGTAGAGGGATGGCCTGGCCAGCGGTGGGAGTAGTAGGGGGCGGTGAGGCCTCCGCGGCATCACAGCCAGCCACGGGAGGCAGGAGCACGCGGCATGACCGGCGCTGCTTTGGGCGGCTGGAGCAAGAAGACCAGAGGTTGAAGAAGCACTACGGCCGTTGGATGGACATCGTACGGTCACTGGAGCTAGAATCGTTTATATTGACTAAGTTGACAAAGCCCTTGGTACGCGTCAACTTAGTAGGCCCACAGGCCAGCCTCCGAAACGGTGCGCCCCAGATGTCAGGGGGAGGAATCATTTTTTGGGCGGCTGAAGCAAGAATATCCGAGCTTGAAGAAGAAGCACGACATCCGTTGGATGGACATCCAACTGCCACAGCTGCTAGAACCGTGTGTTGTTGACAAAGCCTTGCATACGCGTCAACTTAGTTTTTTAGGGGACGCATCAACTTAGAAGGCCCACAAGTGTGTGGCGGAGAACATATAGCCCATTTGCGATTTGTAAGAATGTACAGCCCATTTTTTAATTCTAATGGAATTTACTACAGCCCATTTACAGTTTGTTAAAAGTACAGCCCATTTTCTTGCTAGGACAACGTTTAATAATTTCAACCAACCGCTCAAAACAGAATTCAAAAAAAAATCCCACATTTTTATGGGATCCAAAATATTTTTATCCAAAATTTCTAGTGAGATAAATATAATTTCAAAATAAAGTTGTATTATGTTAAAATCCAACGAAATATTGCGTGCGCAACAAGTAATGAAATTAAAATTTTCAAATTCCAAAAATAATATATTTTTTAAACTAATTACGCGTTTGGTGCATTTTTTTATAGTTACTGCCCAGTTATTATAATTACATCCCATTTATTATTTCTTAAAGTCTATTTTTTTGTTAAGCCTAATGCATACCTCCTAGGAAAGTTTGCAGCCTAGTGGGGCGGAGAATAACAAGTTGACCGGAATATTGTGTACAACTGTCGGCCCAGTTGCATTACTGATGTTGAAAAAAAGGCCTGTGTAGTACAGTACAACCTAACATGGCTACTCAGCCCACATTCAGCGACGCCGGAAAGGCCCAAACAAGGCTTCTGTACAACTTTTTGAAGTCACTGAGCTCAATTGATAACTTAAGAAAAAAGTTAGATTACAGTGGAACCTAATTAAAAGCTGTCACGAGCAAAGAAATAATTCAACGGGTCCCACTTGTGCGTGTGTGCGTGTGTGTGTGTGAGAGAGAGAGACCCATCGGTCGATGCTCGTAAATACATCTTTCAGCCATATGCATTGCTGATGCTCAGTAAAAACTTATATAGTTGACACAATCATATAGAACATCATAGCACATTGAACTTGCATATAAAAATTTCACGCAGGTGGCACAATCAGGATGGAAGCAGTGGATCGCTACGGGTAGGGCTATATTGAAACCAACGAACTCGTACATAACGGTTCATCGTCTTTATCAATGACAGCGAAATATCTTGAATGCAGTGCAAAGAAAACAGACAAACAACACAATAAGTTCCGCTAGCACATTAAGTTGACGTACAACCCTTTCTAAAAAAAGTTCAGGTACAAAATTAGAACATGTCACAATCAAATGTACTGGCACATCAGTGCTTCACACCCATAGCTCGGATTTAACAAGTATCTGACAAGATTCATTTGTTACCTCAAATTAGAGCACATCCAGGCAGCCAGCCCTGCCTCTTCTCCCAAAGAAGCAGTAGCCTCCGCCGTGCGATGGAGTAGGCCCTGTGCCATCCATCGTTTCAAGGAACACGGGGAAAGTCTGACGTTGACTCCTGTAATGGACGTCGTCGACAGACCCTGGCACCAGCGGCAGCGGCAGGACTTCGATTGATGGATTGACCACTTCTTCGACATGCACGAACACTCGATACAGGTACATCCCTAACGTGGTCCGCGGCGGCCTTGGTGGCGATGAATAGTACAACCCCGGTTCCTGCACCGGTATCTCAACACCAATCACCTTCGGTATGGTGGATCGCTTCTTCATCCATGCCATAACCGTCAGAGCCCAGCTGTCTGGAGGAACAACCATACTTACGATCTCACCTCCAAGGTCGTTGATAAGCTCATTCATGGACTCGCTGTTCCAAGCACATCGAGGCATGCCGTGGAAGGTAAGCTTTGTTAAAAACTCAAGCTCAGAGGGCACCGAGCCCCATCCTGGGTGCCACCGATCAAATCTCACCAGCGCGCCATCGCAGAACAAATGCAGGGAAGATTCGAACACACGACTGCAGTCGAAAGTTGTCCGGAACCTGACGAAGCAATCAGCCGGTGGCGGACAAACTTTGACGAGCAAGTCACTTATTTGTATGTCATGCGCAATGCCCTTTGACAAGGTCGTCCGGCGAGATGGGAGGCCGGTCGCCGTTGATGGTTACCATCAGCACTTTGCCGGCAAACTGGTCGTCAAGCGCCGCCATGCCACTGTTGAGCGACAGCACGCAGCGATCGAAGGCAGGACGGACCTCAGGATCTCCGGCTCGGAGATCCGTGTGGACCGGCGACATGATAGTGAGCTTGAGTATAGGGTGTACAGGAGGGGATTTGGGGGAACTGGAGTAGGAATCAAGATTCCAGAGGTGGAGGAGGGGCGGGAGATTGGGGATGAAAAGGTAGCTTCAATTTCGAACACACGCCAATATGCTCTCGGCGCGCAAGCGCACGAAAACACCGGTGGCGCCCACATGTCGGCCTAAGAGTCTTTATTCTTTCTTTTTTGGAGAACCCGACCTTTTTTGAGGATCTTTTGAGAGCCCGGCCTGAGAGTCATAATTGACCTGTTTGGCATTGCGTTACTACTCGGCCCATATTCAACGACACCTCACTGGCCCAAACAAGTGTAACAACAACAACAACAAAGCCTTTAGTCCCAAACAAGTTGGGGTAGGCTAGAGGTGAAACCCATAAGATCTCACAACCAACTCATGGCTTTGGCACATGGATAGCAAGCTTCCACGCACCCCTGTCCATAGCTAGCTCTTTGGTGATACTCCAATCCTTCAGGCTCTCTTAACGGACTCCTCCCATGTCAAATTCGGTTAGACGATGTTGGACAAGCTTCTCCTCAATTGGTGCTACCCCAACTCTATCTCGTATATCATCATTCCGGACTCGATCCTTCCTCGTGTGGCCACACAACCATCTCAACATACGCATCTCCGCCACACCTAACTGTTGAACATGTCGCCTTTTAGTCGGCCAACACTCCGCGCCATACAACATTGCGGGTCGAACCGCCGTCCTGTAGAACTTGCCTTTTAAATTTTGTGGCACTCTCTTGTCACAGAGAATGCCAGAAGCTTGGCGCCACTTCATCCATCCGGCTTTGATTCGATGGTTCACATCTTCATCAATACCCCCATCCTCCTGCAACATTGACCCCAAATACCGAAAGGTGTCCTTCCGAGGTACCACCTGGCCATCAAGGCTAACCTCCTCCTCCTCACACCAAGTAGTACTGAAACCACACATCATGTACTCGGTTTTAGTTCTTCTAAGCCTAAACCCTTCCATGGTTTGTCTCCATAACTCTAACTTCCTATTTACCCCCGTCCGACTATCGTCAACTAGCACCACATCATCCGCAAAGAGGATACACCATGGGATATCCCCTTGTATATCCCTTGTGACCTCATCCATCACCAATGCAAAAAAGATAAGGGCTCAAAGCTGACCCCTGATGTAGTCCTATCTTAATCGGGAAGTCATCGGTGTCGACATCACTTGTTCGAACACTTCTCACAACATTATCGTACATGTCCTTGATGAGGGTAATGTACTTTGCTGGGACTTTGTGTTTCTCCAAGGCCCACCACATGACATTCCGCGGTATCTTATCATAGGCCTTCTCCAAGTCAATGAACACCATATGAAAGTCCTTCTTTTACTCCCTATATCTGTCCATAAGTTGTCGTACCAAGAAAATGGCTTCCATGGTCGACCTCCCAGTCATGAAACCAAACTGATTTTTGGTCATGCTTGTCATTCTTCTTAAGCGGTGCTCAATGACTCTCTCCCGTAGCTTCATTGTATGGCTCATCAGCTTAATTCCACGGTAATTAGTACAACTCTGAACATCCCCCTTGTTCTTGAAGATTGGTACTAATATACTCCGTCTCCATTCTTCTGGCATCTTGTTTGCCCAAAAAATGAGGTTGAAAAGCTTGGTTAGCCATACTATCGCCATGTCCCCGAGACCTTTCCACACCTCAATGGGGATAGAATCAGGGCCCATCGCCTTGCCTCCTTTCATCCTTTTTAAAGCCTCCTTCACCTCAGACTCCTGGATTCGCCGCACAAAACGCATGCTGGTCTCATCAAAGGAGTCGTCCAGTTCAATGGTAGAACTCTCATTCTCCCCATTGAACAACTTGTCGAAGTACTCCCGCCATCTATGCTTAATCTCCTCGTCCTTCACCAAGAGTTGGCCTGCTCCGTCCTTGATGCATTTGACTTGGCCAATATCCCTCGTCTTCCTCTCTCGGATCTTGGCCATCTTATAGATGTCCCTTTCACCTTCCTTCGTGCCTAACCGTTGGTAGAGGTCCTCATATGCCCAACCCCTTGCTTCACCAACAGCTTGCTTTGCGGCCATCTTCGCCATCTTGTACTTCTCTATGTTGTCCGCACTCCTATCCAGGCATAGGCGTCTGAAGCAATCTTACTTCTCTTTAATCGCCTTCTGGACATCGTCATTCCACCACCAGGTATCCTTATCTTCACTTCTCCTTCCCCTGGACACTCCAAACTCCTCCGAGGCCACCTTACGAATGCAAGTCGCCATCTTTATCAACATATTGTCCGCATCCCCTCCTTCCTAGGGCCCTCCTTAATGACCCTCTCCTTGAAAACGTGAGCTACCTCCCCCTTGAGCTTCCACCACTTCGTTCTAGCGACTTTGGCATGCTTATCCCGCTGGACACGAATCCGAAAGCAGAAATCAGCAACCACCAGCTTATGCTGGGGTACAACACTCTCTCCAGGTATCACCTTACAGTCTAGGCACGCACGCCTATCTTCTCTTCTCGAGAGGATGAAATCAATCTGGCTAGAGTGTTGGCCACTACTAAAAGTCACCATATGTGATTCTCTCTTTCTAAAGAGGGTGTTAGCTACAATCATGTTGTAGGCTAGAGAAAAGCTTAAGACATCTTCTCCTTCTTGATTCCTGATGCCATAGCCAAAGCCCCCACGCGCCCCTTCAAAACCTGTGTTAGATGTACCCACGTGGCCATTGAGGTCTCCTCCTATGAAGAGCTTCTCACCAATCGGTACACTCCTAACCATGTCTTCCAGGCCTTCCCAAAACTCCGTCTTGGTGTTCTCATTGTGGCCTACTTGCGGGGCATACGCGCTGATAACATTGAGAACCAAGTCCTCAACTACCAGCTTGACCAGGATAATCCGGTCCCCACGTCTCTTGACGTCAACCACTCCATACTTGAGGCTCTTGTTGATCAAGATGCCTACGCCATTTCTGTTTGCAGCCGTCCCTGTGTACCACAGCTTGAAGCCGGTATCCTCCACCTCCTTCGCCTTCTGTCCTCTCCATTTGGTTTCTTGGACGCAAAGGATATCAACACCTCTCTTCACCGTTGCATCAACTAGCTCCCGAAGCTTCCCTGTCAAAGACCCTACGTTCCGGCTACCTAAGTGAATCCTCCTAGGCTCGGCTAGCTTCCTTACCCTTCGCACTCGTCAAGTCAAATGCGAAAACCCTTGCTCATTTTCCACTACATCCGGGTGCCGATGTAGCGCACCACTATGGATGCGACGACCCGATCCTCGCTCACTTGCCACCGTACCCAGATCAAGATACGACGCGCCACTTGGGGGGTGACGGCCCGGCCCTTGCCCATTTTCCACCACACCCGGGTTCCGATGTGGCGCGTCGCTGAGAGGGTTATGCCTCAACAAAAATCTTTTGGGTTTCATATCCATAAGAGTGGCTGAGTTTTTACGTTGGCTCGCCAAGCCTATCACAACCCTCCTCCTTTACCTGGGCTTGGGACCGGCTATGTTGAGACAACATAGGCGGAGTTACTGGCCCAAACAAGTGTACATCATCGAAAAGACACTGAGCTCAAATTATATAACTTGAAAAAAGGAGATACACTCTGAACACTGGAGAATGGTGATGCCCTCATTTAGCCCACCAGTAGTTTGAGACAATAAACAGTTCGAAACAACGATATATACAACATTCAAACACTGACTAGTGACTACTACTGACATAAACAGCAAGACATGATAGTTCATAAGAAGTCTTGCTACGCCACCAAAACACACCCATCTGCAGCACTGAGACTCTCGTGATCCAGACGAGAATGACATTCTAAACAGAGGCAACTATTACATAGTAAGAGTGACATAGACGAGGATGACCAAATGACAAGGAATATGCATAACAAAAGAAAGAACTACCCATCCAGAACAAGCAGCAAAGACAACAAAGTCATTCGAAGAGATGCCCCAACACCATCATAATTTGCAGCCCCGCTTCAGCGACCAATGATCCGGAGACACCAGTACTCCACCCTTTCGACCAACAGCCCAATTACCTATCAACCTGAAGGCTTGAACCACATCACTGCCTGTCGTAATTGAGACATCCAAGGATCAAAGTTAATCCAGATGCCTTTTTCATTCTCACCTTCTTTTGGCTGCAGGCTGTATCGTTGACAATTAGGGGAGTTTGCTCCCGAACTCCTAGGGCTCGCCGTGTAGACACAGTTTTCCATAGCAAACAGAGCCTCTCTGCCATCAAGGTCCTTGCCAACGGTGATCTCCTGGTTAATCGGATAACTGAGTCCGAGAAACAGAGAGTGTGAACCAAGGTTGTTTACCCGCCTCCAACTAAAAAATCCCGAAGGCCCCAACAAGCCGGTATATTGCTCATAGACGTAACAGCCACTGTCCGGATACTCACGTATTTCATGGTGCTTGTATACAGTGGGGTTTTTGCAATATAACTTTTCCGGCTCATGTGTTCGAATGATCATCAGTCTTTTGCCGTCGTCTGATCGAGCGAGGAACCAGTTGTGCTTCCCTGTTTTTGGCAAAGGTGGTGTGATTACAAAGGGCAGTAACTGTAGGGACACCGCATCATATCAAAAAGGACAGGCATTGTTAATGTAAGATCAATATTGTTCAGAGTATGAGTAGGATAATGCAAGAAACAACATTGATATGTCCCTCTCGGAACTGGGAGGAAAATACAGGGAAATGTATACTGGGTTCGAAAATATAGAAGTGCCATGTATGGTTATACTCATGTTATCTCGCAATCGATTCTTCATAGGAAACTACCATGTCATGCATGTTATGGAATCATGTTCTGTCCTCACAAACAAATTCTTCAAGGTAACTAACAGACCATGCATTGTTATATACTCGTGTTCTATGGGCAAATTTTTTGTGAGGATATTATTCTAGCCATTGATTGCTGAAGGGAGAATATAGGTATGTACACATGGTAAGCATTACAGGATTTCACTACTTCCAAATATAGAGTTCTCCATATGCACATTTACTTCCCTAATGTATGGTTAGATGAAACCAACAGTGTGGTGCATGTTTCTACATCATGAAAATGGGGAAACTAACATGGCCATTGATACACACTCATATTTAGTAGTAGTATATAGATTACTGTAAAATAAGGAGAATATCCATATATTCCTAACCGTTTGATTATTCAGGGGTACAAATTGGCTGTAATGACATGATCACAATCGCATGAATTAACTCATTCCAAATATAGCTGATTTACGGTGTCTCTAATACATTGCCACAGTTCTACTCAAATTCTGCTCAAACAGGGGTATGCCAATCATCACAAAAAGTTCAAACAGTGTCATGGTGTCATCATTAACATGAGACGGAAACAACTTAAACGCGCTATCCCAGCAATACATGGTGCCATCTGCTTTGTCGATCGCGTAGATGATGCCATTGTGTTCAATAGCATCACATAAGTGTGTATCAGCTTTGACTACGATCCACTGCGAGCTGAGTTGTCTCCAGCTAAAGAAGGCACTAGTGTAAAGATAGGCGAGTCCGAGGGTTGAACAAGGCAATTAGCTTGAAGTCTGCATAATTCGCATGTCGTGTGGGCACTTGGCAGATTACAATCTTCTGCAAAACAAGGTCTGTCCAACTGACGTGGTAATCTAGATGACTAGGACCGCGATGGTAAAACTCTATATAATCCAACAGAGGAAGGATAATCTCATGGGAGGTCTGGAAGTTCACGAGCACCAACTTTTTACCGTCTTCTCTGAAGGCAGCCATCCAGTGGGAGCTCATGCCGACCCAGTACATACCTGCCAAGAAGTTTTGGGCGATGGTGATCGGATCGAAGTCGAGGGAAATGATGTACGACGACCTACTACATACTTGCAAAGAAGTTTCGGCTAATGGAGATCGGATTGAAGTCGAGGGGCATCATGTACACCTCCGTATCATGGTGAGCCAATCTCGCAAGACCAGATAGCAGCAAACAGGGTGTCTTGAAAAGCTTTGGCCTCGCTTCGATGATGGCCGTGTGCATGCCCCTCGAGCATGCAGCCAGCCGTAGGGCGCTCAACACATCCATACACGAACAACAGAGGTCGAGGACGTCACTAGGGAGATTGCTCCAATCGCGGCTCATATGGATCCTGCGCGGTTCACGTTCGGCCATGGTGGAGTTTGGAAGGTGGGGTTTTGGGGGCTTGATTTACGGGGGAGAAGGCTGTCGGTGCTGGAGCGGCTAGCGAGGGAATAGTGGTACTGGGGGAGGCGAGCGAGGCGAGGGTACGCGGGGGCACAGTGAGATAATGAAGAGTGACCTCAGGATCTCCGGCGAGACGGAGATGGAGATGGAGTGGTGCTAGGGGAGAGGGAGACGAGGCGAGGCATGCTATACAGCGGCGGTGACAGTGACTGCACAGTGCACAAGGTGAGGCTGACTTTGGTAACCCGGACACGCTGCCTGGACTGGTGTCACCTCGGGCGCAGGGTCTTGTCACTTCACTGTGAGGACCAGATGAATAATAGTATTTTGACCATCAAGTGTACCATAGTTGTACTACTACTAGTAGTAGGAGTAGTAGGAACATGAGTACACTCCCGTGCTAGCATGCCTCTGGGTTCACTTCATCCTCCAGCTATCATCCATATTGCGAGCAGAACCAAATTCTCGTGCATGCGGAAGCGCGAAGAAGGACTTTTCTTTTTTGAGGATAACCGCATATTCCTTAACCGTAGTAGGAACATGAGTAGTACTCCCTCCGGTCCTCTTTTGTCTGCGCATAACTTTTTTCAGTATTTCTCTAATTAGTCTGCGTATATACCCTTTTGCATGCGCCCATTTCCCTCCATGCCCCGCATTCACAGCATTAATTAGCGTACGCATGAGCAGCTGCAGCCAGACTCCAGCCAATAAACTGCAGCATGCAAGTGGACCACTCTGTGCGCGTGGGAGAGAGAAAAGGCAACCGAAGAGCCCGTCCAATCCATTGCATGCAGCAGTCAAACCACCGCACCTCTCCTCATGCATGCGCATAACTTCTCCCATTTACTTCTCCTCGGGAACCGATTTTCCTCAGCTTTTTCACTACTCCTTGATCTTCATTTGCATCCGAACCACACTGCATTCACATTGTTTTAACCTCTTCACATCCTCCTGGAGTAATTCCGTAGCCCCTACAAATAATCATCTTCTTTAGTTAGACTAGCCATCTAATCCTAATTCTCCAAACCATAGCCCTCCGGTCCAGCGGTTCCAAATGGCGAAAGAGATCGAGATGCAGGTTTTTAGCGTCCAACATGTCCTCGTCGAAGGCTCGTTGAGCATAGTTGCCACAGTCACCGACCACCCAAGGGTTGTTCGGAAGTGGATCAACAATGTATCCAACTCCCTCCAAATGGTGGAGATGAATGTCATCGGTCTCGACGCAGAGTACACGGAGCATGCCACTGGGAAGATCCAACGCGCCGCTGTCCTTCAGCTGTGCCTCGAAGATGATGTTTTGGTGTACCACATCATACACGCGCCCTCCATACCAGGTGAGCTTCACGATTTCTTGTCTCGGGAGGACATATACTTCTATGGGGAAGCCATCGTAGGGGACAAATAGAAGTTGGAGCCGTACAACCTTGATTTGAAAAGCATCGCTGACCTACAAACCAGAATAAAAATTCCCATAGAAGATTGTGATAAACCGACACCATCCCTATTCGACGTAGCAAATTTTGTGCTAGGAACAAATCTTCAGAAGGGTGACGAGACGCTGGCACTAAGGTCGTCTGGATGGGAGAATTATGCCTTGATGTACGAGCAGATAAAATATGCTGCCCTCGATGCCCGTGTGAGTTTCGAGATAGCTGCAAGGTCGAGAGAGCTTGTTGCGAAGCCGTCTCCCACAGAAAATGAGAACAAGAAGAAGAAGAAGAAGAAGAAGATGCTGCACCAGCAGCAGGGCATTATGGATGGATGAACTATTTCCTCTCTTGTAAAGAAAATATTCCCTCTTTATGTATATTGATATAGATGGACTATTTCGATGGTGTGCATGTCTTTGGAACAAGTAGTAGCGTGGGTCCGCTTGACTATAAGGAACTATTTATCCGCCTAGCTTTCTCTACTACTCCTTCCAGTGATCGGTATGCAATGCATGTGTCCGTAGACATGACAACTTGTCCATGGAAGTTCAGCTACGGCGACCATCACGTTTCATCTACTGCCACTCGCGATTCCCACGATGCCGCTCCAACCCACGGCACCACATCCCCCGACGTGCGCCTCACCCCTCTCGGCCGCACCGCCCCTCTGCCTTTGTGTGCATGACATGTGGGCCACCTTAAATGCGGCGAGCATCAAGTTTCTACCACAGCCACACGCGATTCCCACGGCACCGCATGAACCCATGACACCACACGTCCCGCACCATTGAATTTTCATCCAGCGGCTGTGACACATTTTGTCCCGGGCATCAATCCTCAGCTGGAGTACTTCTGTACTACAGGTAGTACCCGCCGGTGTGGCCATCTACCCCTCGTAACGCCCCGACGCCCAGTTGTGGCACCCTCGCCATGGCCACGCCACAACCGGCCGGTTCATCTCGAACGAGTGAGTTGCGAACCACACCACCACCATGAGAATGACATGTGGGCCAGCCGCATTTAAGGTCCACATGTCATTGACTCATAGGCCGGGCACTAAGCCACTAAAGTTCGGTCCTGTGGGCCTAGAGAGGGAAATGTAACTCCTGCGGCAGGCCTTGTGGTGCTCCCGCAGTACGAGCTCGTGCCAAACCCGGAATTTGTTTCTTACTACTACCAACTACTAGTAAGGTACACGTGCATTGCACGCATCAGATTCTGGTGGTTTGTGCGTTATGCTTCTACATGTGGAGTCTTCTAGATTCTACATGTGGCAAAATCTGGTGGAATGTAGATGATATCCAATGGCCAGTAGTGCTCAGATTTGCCATCTTTGTACCGTCGGATTGGCTTCATCCAATGACCAACTTTCAAAGTTATGGTTTGGTTTGCAGCCTAAGGTTGCCACGCCTAAGCTTAGGCGTGCGACAAGTGTGTTTGGTTGCGTTCTCGTCTCAGCATAGTTGTTCCCTCTTCATGCATGCTCAACTCAACACCCCTCTTCATGTATGCTCTCTTCATGCATGCTTCTAGTGTATTTGTGCTAATCTAGTGTGGACTCATGCACCCTCCATACACTCTACCAAACACCCAAAAATGGGCCGAGAAGGGAACTCTTGGGATCATGCACCCTTCATACACCCTACCAAACACACCAGGCATGTGTTTGGTTCATTGCTACACTTGTGGCTTGCCACACTTTTCTAGCTACATGGTCCACATGTCATAGACTCAACTTCTTGCCAAATCTTGCCACACTTGTGGTGGCCATTTTGTCAGCCACATTTTTTGTGGCAGACACACTTTGCCTAAGCTTAGTTGTCGCAAAGTTAGTCATGAATGAAGTTCAACCATGGAGTCTTCTAGATTCTACATGTGGCAGAATCTGGTGGAATGTAGATGATATCCCACGGCCAGCAGTGCTCGGATTTGCCATCTTTGTACCGTCGGATTGGCTTCATCCAACGACCAACTTTCAAAGTTATTCACACACTATATAGGGGGTATAGATATAGATGTGCTGGCCCGTTGCAATGGATCCAAAGTATATATGTTTAGTGGAGTGCACTCTAAACACATTATCTATTTATTTTTCTCTAACCTTTCGTAGCCATGCAACCAACCCACATAAGCTTCATGGGTGCCCCCCACATCATATTATTCATACTACGTTGACTGAAAAAAAGATAAATCACCCAAAACAAGATCTTCCCTTTTTTGTTCCTACGATGCTATGCCATGCACGTACCTACTAGTTGTATAGTGTTAGTACTAGTTGTATAGTACAAACCTGGTACTAGTAGGAGTAGAGTAGTACGGAATGCTCCTACTCTACAAACGAGCCCCATCTGACACCAAATTTCTTGGCTTCCGTGCTACAGCTAGATCGTCCCCTCGTTTCTGTTTTCCAACCTGGCGGCAGGCGGGGTGCGGTTTGCCAATAGTCGGTTTGCTCAACGGCGGTCCCACATGAAAGTGAAAGTGCTAGGCAGCACGCCTTCCCTAAGTTATGTGCCATGCCGGACGGACCATGGAGTACTCCCGACTCCCGGGCATGTGTGGGGGGAGTGCGACGCGAACGCGGCATGCCTTTTCCTTTTACTAGCAATGTGCCTGTGCGTTGCGACAGATCCAAAGTAGTAGAATAGTAGTACTTGTTCACAAACTTGAAAGAAATCACTCTTGTTTTGATATACTCCTAATATATTACTCCCTCCGTTCCTAAATATTTGTCTTTTTAGAGATTTCAAATGGACTATCACATACGGATTATATAGACATATTTTGAAGTGTAGATTCACTCATTTTGCTCCGTATGTAGTCACTTATTGAAATCTCTAGAAAGACAAATATTTGGGAACGGAGGGAGTAATTTTGACTCCAAGTATATTTCTCATGCTGTTTTGATGAGGTGAGGGAGGGATGTGGTTGCTTTCAAGATAATAAGGGGTTTTCTGCAAATTGGAGCAGAGAAGTGGGCTATTGTTGCAAAAATGCCACAACTTACCTCACATCCGTTAGATGCGGATCTAATGGTCAGAAACGACGGATGGCAGACACACCACCATCACCAACTAAGTCTTTTATAGGAGTAGGAGTAGAGAAACATGTATAAATTGTAACATTTTGGTTCTGCTCCTTGGCACGATCGATAGATAGAAATAACGATTGGAAACGCTAGGGCGGGACTATTTCCGCCAGATAAGCAGGGTACGTAGTAGCTAGGTTGGCGCACCGTCGGTTTGGTCACACGCGGTCCGACATGTTCTAGTGTTTCTAGCAAGATGCCCGCGCGTTGCACGAAGTTGATGGAAAAGGTAAGCACAACTTATAAATTGACGGATGGAGTACTAGTTACAGTGATGCATATAATTAAGCAAAGGGATCGCACATGTCGGTATTGACTGGAACGAGAATGCAACAGCACAATAAGAATTAAGGCCATGGGGGCGGGGGGGGGGGGGGCAGTGACACTTACATATCCCTACTCTTATAAAAAACAGAGTTGGTGATGATGGTGTTCCTGCCATCCTGCGATATAGGCGATCCGATTTATACCCGACGGATAGGAAGGAAATTGTGGCAATTTTGCAAAAAGATACCCACACCCTCTCCGCATTTGCAAATAATGCATTCCCTCGTTCATCCTTTTCTCCCACAAGATAAACTACTCATACAAATGCATCTTGATGTTCGGTGCAACGCATGGGCATCTTGCTAGTAGGGAGAAGGAGTTTGTGTGACACATATCTAGCTATATTAAGGGATATGTAGATAGCATTTGTGCGAGGCATACTTAAAGCATCACGAAGATAAACAAAATTGTGTGCATGCAAGTGCCGGAAAAAATGAAGCGAGAAACAATGTGTGAGCGCGCGCGCGTGTGAGAGAGAGAGAGAGAGAGGGAGAGAGAGAGCGAGCGAGAGAGAGAAATCTCAAAACAAAAGGTGCTCTGCTGGAATCCCATTGTATGTATTCATATGGTTCCGGAACTCGAGTTAACCTTAGGCATATGTGTGAGAGACATTATTATACTTTGAGACATTAGTGGCTGTGCGTGTTCGACAAAGAGAGCGTGTGTGTTTCTGTGTGAGAGACTTGTAGGACGGGGTAGAAAGACGAATTCTAACCTTGACGGAGGGAGAGAAATACACGAAGTGCGCGTGTGTGATTCCGATGCCCACAGGGAAATAAATTATGTATGCGTGTGAGAGAGATTGCACAATTCATTCACGTATCACTATCTAGCGATCGTGGACGTGCATCGCTTGAACATAAATCAATATCTACTTCGTATCGTGGCCAAAGGTGCAATATCGATTCAAAGCTATAAAGATTGGACGCTCACATATCGCATTTTTTTTATTTAAATAAACCTTTTCAGTTGTGCATGCCAAAGTTACAGTGATGTTTCTTCAAACAACCAATGTAGCTATCATGTACATGCACCATTGTTACTCCTGCATTCAAAATCATTAGTCTTGGATGATTTAAGGTTCTATTATGAAGTAATATATGTAATATTCATATATGAATTCAACGGGTACACAATTTATGAAATGGAGGCTATGTAATCATATGAGGTAACACTTTTAAGTAGCGGACTACAATATCCATTTCTTTTTGTGCGCCTCTACACTAACACGTCAATGCATTATGTTTAAAGTAAACAACCAATTGCACTAAATTATCTATTTACATGAGAAATACATAGGCTGAGCGTTTGATCCCTTTTCTTGTGAACGCACCACTACACCCGTACGATTGGCCGCGCCCGTGTGAACGTCCAAGTTATCGGCACATCATCCCGAGTTATTGCCTTTTTTCGGGGTGGACTTCACACCAGTTATTAACTGTTGACGCGTGCCACGTGTACACAGTCTCGCATGACCTTCCCGCTAGCACTGTCCAAAATAAGTTGAAACTGGATACGAACGATCCCGCGGGCGGCAAAATCTCCCGCCTCCTTCTAAAATTTCCGCCACCTTAGTCTTTAGCATGCGAAATTCCCCTTTTGTCCTTGGTGCACGGAGACCAACAGTTACAATACCGCCCTCATCTACAGAATAGGTCGGGAATGCTTTGGTAACTTCCGGATCCCCCCACTACACGGCACCCCCATTTCCTCTCCCCCTCCCGCAAAAACGACTAACTCCACAGCACCAGAGCATCTCACATCACGCCGTCCGTACATCATCGGCCTTTCTCCCCTCCCCTCTCGAAACCCTAGACTGCTCATCCACCGGCGTACCAGAGCCCATTCCCTGCCAGCGGCGTCCACCTCGCTGGATTTGCTTCTGCGGCCGCATCTACCCCTCCCACCTCCCCTAAAAACAAGTAGACTGCTCATCCACCACTGTACCACAGCCCATTCAGTGCCGGCCTTGTCCACAGCGCCGGATCTGCTTCACCGGTACTCTCGTCAACCGCAGCACATCTGCAGCGGCTCATTCGTACTCCCAACCGGAGACGCTTCGTCCATGCCCCCCCGAAGCCGCCCCACCAACACCTTCCTCAACCCTATCGGAGCCGCTTCGCCGACACCATCGTCAACCCCATCGGAGTAGCTTCGCCTATACCATTTTCAACCCTACCGGGGCCACTTTGCCAACTCACAAGTCCACGGCCTCAGATCCGCTTCCTCGCACCCTCATCCAACCTACCGGAGCAACTTCTGACGCCCCGTCCACGGCCGCAGATCCGCATCGTCGACACCATCCTTAACCCAACCACCGGAGCAGCTTCACATATCCCCTCGTGCACAGCCACAGATCCGCTTCGCGCATACCGTAGTCCACCCTACCGGAGCCGCTCCACAAACACCCTACTCGACGATTCTAGATCTCCTTACCGGACCCCGACAGCCAGCGCAGCGTCATCACCCTTGACGTTTCTAACCTGATTCCCACCGTCTGGCAAGATGCCAAGCACCCGCCACGGCCTAGGTACTTGTCACCTTTAAACCCCCAACATCACCTGCCCGATGTACTTCAAATATACTAACAGGTCGTTGTTACCTATTATGCAGCTGGCAAAAACTACAAGGACGATGTTTCTTCTAGATCTAACAACTTGGCCAACAAAGATCCTGGACCGAGGCTTTGCTATGATCTTGTAAGCGTGTCTCTCTCTCTTGTATTGTTCTGTGCCTGCCAGCGTGCTTTGCTAGGATTTTCGACCAGTAATCCCTTTGTGCAGACAATGATTTCTACTATTGGCTGCTAAATTAGATATGTAGATGTCATACATGATACTACCTCGTACCTCCGTTCCTAAATATAAGTCTTTCTAGAGATTCCACTACAGGCTACATACAGAGCAAAATGAGTGAATCTACACTCGAAAATGCATCTATATACATCTGTATGTGGCCCATACTGGAATCTCTACATAGACATATATTTAGGAATAGAGGCAGTACATTACACAAAATCGTAGGTGGCATGTAGGAATTCCTGTACACTACATTAGGCTCCCTTAGAGTGCCTGCTAGTCCAGCACACAGAGTCATGGCTAGTTTATGCTACGCACACAATCATTAATTGGTGGTTTAAATATGCGCAAGGGATATGCAATGTATTATCATGTAGAGATGTCTGAAATTAGCCGTGTCAACTTGCAGATAGGGTTACACACTGAAAAAGTACAAGATGTATGTGGCCATTTCATGGAACATCGCAAAAAAGGAGAGCCAGCGGTGAGCCTATACAGTGTGCTATGGTACGTCACTCCTCCATTGCAATCATCGTGACATGTTATTTGTATGTCAGTTCTATTGGCCAAGTTTCTTAGGGATAGTTATTACGAGTTATCATAAGAAGATAAGCACCTGTGAATATAAGCTCCATGTAATAAGCCAACCAGTTCTTTTCATTGCGTTTTCAGCTTATCTTTGGTATGATCAATGAAAAGTCTAGATTGCATTATATTTTTTCATTTTGCTGCCCGTATGAAAATTAATTTGACTTGCAAACATCACAAATTGTACCCAGTGCAGTAATTAATATGATAGGAAAACAGACCATCACTATTTGCTCAAAATGCAAATACAAAGATACCATCTACTTGACACAATCTAGTTTGGTCAATGTTTTCCATAGAGATCCCATTACCTAATTTAAACGAAAAACACATGACCCACATTTAAATGAAGAACAATTATTTATTGAAATTCGATGGTACAAGTGGCTGGTTATTATCATATAGCAGCACCACCTGAAAGCATCATATAGCAGCAGTAGCTCATAGCAACTCATCATACAGCAGCAGTAGCAGTGTGCAATTCATCATATACCAGCAGCAGCTCATAGCAATTCATCGTAAAGTAGCAGTAGGAGCAGCTCATAGCAATTCATCATATACCAGCAGCAGGAGCAGCTCATAGCAATTCATCATATAGCAGCAGCAGGAGCAGCTCATAGCAATACATCATATAGCATCAGCAGGAGCAGCTCATAGCAATTCATCATGCAGCAGCAGTAGGAGCAGCTTATAGCAACTCATCATATAGCAGCAGGAGCAACTCATAGCAATTCATCATATAGCAGCAGCAGCAGCAGCTCATAGCAATTCATCATATAGCAGTAGCAGCTCATAGTAATTCATCATATAGCAGCAGCTGGAGTAGCTCATAGCAATGCATCGTATAGCAGTAGCAGAAGCAGCTCATAGCAATTCATCGTATAGTGGATCAGAATGAAAATTTGGCAAAAAATCAGAGAAGATCCTCACCTTGTTGGATGAGCTCATCCTTCAACAGCACCTCAAGGCCACGGCCTGGGAGGTGGGGACGGGGAATAAGGTGCGTTCTGCCGCAGTGTGGCATCAGCCGTAGTTGTGCAGCGCCTACCCGAGTAGTGCGTTGGACGAACCACAGTGGAGCAGCTGCTGGAGACCATGAGAATGAGGGCGGCACCAGAGGGAGGAGCAGCCAGGGAGATTTGCCCCTACCTGCCGGCCATGTAGCCTAGCCGGACACAGCATCGTCGAGGACCAGGCCAGATGGGACCAGTGGCGATGGCTTGCTGGAGGAACCCTAGTGCTGCAGGCAGGGGATCGAGGTAGAGGGAAAGGGGAGAGGAGATGCAAGCAGGCAGGGCAATGAACATTTGTGTGTTTGTTTTTACTTGAGGGTGAGGTCTGACGCGGGCGTCACCAGTTGCATTTTGAGTGTAATATAGGTAGACAACAGAGTCATTTCACTATTCCCCTTCCCTTCAATTTTTAGTGAGGTTCTACCCGAAACACCCCCCTCCAAAGAGAAATTAGTTAAGCCCAAGCCCATAACTCAAAAATGACTTATTTACATCTTTTATGCCTTATTTTAACAATAAGCCCTGAAAAGGCGGAATAGAACTGGCCCTTAACCTGCAATTCAATTGTGCGTGCAATGATGAATCACTCCTGCCTGCTATAGTGTACATTTAGGCATCATCATACATGGCATAACCTAATACATGTTCATTCCATTGTAGAATCTGGAATATGCAATGTTTATGTTAGTTCATACGTTGCACATGATGTTTAAATGCCCCTTAAATCTGGTCAGTCAAGTGATGGTCTTTAAGCCTCCTTTGCTTCGTTTCTTGATATGTAAGATTTGCTCACACATCTGTTCAATTGCTTGTTTGCATCAGCCAGCCATACTAGGACTGTTTGCTTTGATTACTTGATGTTCTTGACCTAACACTCTAACTGAAGGAAATATGCCCTAGAGGCAATAATAAAGTTATTATTTATTTCCTTATATCATGATAAATGTTTATTATTCATGCTAGAATTGTATTAACCGGAAACATAATACATGTGTGAATACATAGAAAACAGAGTGTCACTAGTATGCCTCTACTTGACTAGCTCGTTAATCAAAGATGGTTATGTTTCCTAGCCATAGACATGAGTTGTCATTTGATTAACAAGATCACCTCATTAGGAGAATGATGTGATTGACTTGACCCATTCCGTTAGCTTAGCACTCGATCGTTTAGTATGTTGCTATTGCTTTCTTCATGACTTATACATGTTCCTATGACTATGAGATTATGCAACTCCCGTTTACCGGAGGAACACTTTGTGTGCTACCAAACGTCACAACGTAACTGGGTGATTATAAAGGTGCTCTACAGGTGTCTCCAAAGGTACTTGTTGGGTTGGCGTATTTCGAGATTAGGATTTGTCACTCCGATTGTCGGAGAGGTATCTCTGGGCCCACTCGGTAATGCACATCACTATAAGCCTTGCAAGCATTGTAACTAATGAGTTAGTTGCGGGATGATGTACTACAGAACGAGTAAAGAGACTTGCCGGTAACGAGATTGAACTAGGTATCGAGATACCGACGATCGAATCTCGGGCAAGTAATATACCGATGACAAAGGGAACAACGTATGTTGTTATGCGGTCTGACCGATAAAGATCTTCGTAGAATATGTGGGAACCAATATGAGCATCCGGGTTCCGCTATTGGTTATTGACCGGAGAGGTGTCTCGGTCATGTCTACATAGTTCTTGAACCCGTAGGGTCCGCACGCTTAACGTTATGATAACAGTTATATTATGAGTTTATATGTTTTGATGTACCGAAGGGTGTTCGGAGCCCCGGATGTGATCACGGACATGACGAGGAGTCTCGAAATGGTCGAGACATAAAGATTGATATATTGGACGACTATATTCGGACATCGGAAGTGTTCCGGAGAAGTTTCGGATAAAACCGGAGTGCCGGAGGGGTTACCGGAACCCCCCGGGGAAGTATTGGGCCTTAGTGGGCCTGAGGGGGGAGAGAGGGCAGCAGCCAGGAGGTGGCGCACCCCCTCCCATGAGGAGTCCGAATTGGACTAGGGGAGGGGGGCGCGGCCCCACTTTCCTTCTCCCTCTCCCTCTCTTTCCTTCCCCCTCTCTCTTCCTAGTTGGACTAGGAAAGGGGAGTCCTACTCCTACTAGGTGGAGGACTCCCCCCTCTCCTTGGCGCACCCCAAGGGCAGCCGGCCTCCCCCCTTGCTCCTTTATATACGGGGGCAGGGGGGCACCTCTAGGCACACAATTGATATACGATATTTTAGCCGTGTGCGGTGCCCCCCTCCACCGTATTACACCTCGATAATATCGTTGCGGAGCTTAGGCGAAGCCCTGCGTCGGTAGAACATCATCATCGTCACCACGCCGTCGTGCTGACGAAACTCTCCCTCAACACTCGGCTGGATCGGAGTTCGAGGGACGTCATCGAGCTGAACGTGTGCTGAACTCGGAGGTGCCGTGCGTTCGGTACTTGATCGGTCGGATCGTGAAGATGTACGACTACATCAACCGCGTTGTGATAATGCTTCCGCTTTCGGTCTACGAGGGTACGTGGAAAACACTCTCCCCTCTCGTTGCTATGCATCACCATGATCTTGCGTGTGCGTAGGATTTTTTTTGAAATTACTACGTTCCCCTACAGTGGTATCAGAGCCTGGTTTTATGCGTTGATGCTTTGCACGAGTAGAACAAAAGTGAGTTGTGGGCGATATAAGTCATACTACTTACCAACATGTCATACTTTGGTTCAGCGGTATTGTGAGATGAAGCGGCCCGGACCGACATTACGCGTACGCTTACGCGAGACTGGTTTCACCGTTGCGAGCACTCGTTTCTTAAAGGTGACTGGCGGGTGTCTGTCTCTCTCACTTTAGTTGAACCGAGTGTGGCTACGCCCGGTCCTTGCGAAGGTTAAAACAGCACCAACTTGACAAACTATCGTTGTGGTTTTGATGCGTAGGTAAGAACGGTTCTTGCTAAGCCCGTAGCAGCCACGTAAAACTTGCAACAAAAAAAGTAGAGGACGTCTAACTTGTTTTTGCAGGGCATGTTGTGATGTGATATGGTCAAGGCATGATGCTATATTTTATTGTATGAGATGATCATGTTTTGTAACCGAGTTATCGGCAACTGGCAGGAGCCATATGGTTGTCGCTTTATTGTATGCAATGCAATCGCCATGTAATTGTTTTACTTTATCAGTAAGTGGTAGCGATAGTCGTAAAAGCAATAAGTTGGCGAGACGACAATAATACTTCGATGGAGATCAAGGTGTCGCGCCGGTGACGATGGTGATCATGACGGTGCTTCGGAGATGGAGACCACAAGCTCAAGATGATGATGGCCATATCATATCACTTATATTGATTGCATGTGATGTTTATCTTTTATGCATCTTATCTTGCTTTCATTGACGGTAGCATTATAAGATGATCTCTCACTAAAATTTCAAGATAAAAGTGTTCTCCCTGAGTATGCACCGTTGCGAAAGTTCTTCGTGCTGAGACACCACGTGATGATTGGGTGTGATAGGCTCTACGTTCAAATACAACGGGTGCAAACCAGTTGCACACGCGGAATACTCAGGTTAAACTTGACGAGCCTAGCATATGCAGATATGGCCTCGGAACCCGGAGACCGAAAGGTCGAGCGTGAATCATATAGTAGATATGATCAACATAGTGATGTTCACCGTTGAAACTACTCCATCTCACGTGATGATCGGACATGGTTTAGTTGATATGGATCACGTGATCACTTAAAGGATTAGAGGGATGTCTATCTAAGTGGGAGTTCTTAAGTAATATGATTAATTGAACTTAAATTTATCATGAACTTAGTCCTGATAGTATTTTTGCAAATTATGTTGTAGATCAATAGCTCGCATTGTTGCTTCCCTGTGTTTATTTTTGATATGTTCCTAGAGAAAAATTATGTTGAAAGATGTTAGTAGCAAAGAAGCGGATTGGATCCGTGATCTGAGGATTATCCTCATTGCTGCACAGAAGAATTATGTCCTTGATGCACCGCTAGGTGACAGACCTATTGCAGGAGCAGATGCAGACGTTATGAACGTTTGGCTAGCTCAATATGATGACTACTTGATAGTTTAGTGCACCATGCTTAACGGCTTAGAATCGGGACTTCAAAGACGTTTGAACGTCATGGACCATATGAGATGTTCCAGGAGTTGAAGTTAATATTTCAGGCAAATACCCGAGTTGAGAGATATGAAGTCTCCAACAAGTTCTATAGCTAAAAGATGGAGGAGAATAGCCCAAGCAGTGAGCATGTGCTCATATTGTCGGGTACTACAATCGCTTGAATCAAGTGGGAGTTAATCTTCCAGATAAAATAGTGATTGACAGAATTCTCTAGTCACCATCACCAAGTTAGTAGAACTTCGTGATGAACTATAGTATGCAAGGGATGATGAAACCAATTCCCGAGCTCTTCGTGATGCTGAAATCGACGAAGGTAGAAATCAAGAAAAACATCAAGTGTTGATGGTTGACGAGACCACTAGTTTCTAGAAAAGGGCAAAGGGAAGAAGGGGAACTTCAAGAAGAATGGCAAGCAAGTTGCTGCTCAAGTGAAGAAGCCTAAGTCTGGTCCTAAGCCTGAGACTAAGTGCTTCTACTGCAAAGGGACTGGTCACTGGAAGCGGAACTACCCCAAGTATTTGGTGGATAAGAACGATGGCAAAGTGAACAAAGGTATATTGGATATACATGTTATTGATGTGTACTTACTAGTGTTTATAGCAACCCCTCAGTATTTGATACTGGTTCAGTTGCTAAAGAGTAGTAACTCGAAACGGGAGTTGCAGAATAAACAGAGACTAGTAAAAGGCGAGGTGACGATGTGTGTTGGAAGTAATTCCAAGATTGATATGATCATCATCACACACTCCCTATACTTTCGGGATTAGTGTTGAAACTAAATAAGTGTTATTTGGTGTTTGCGTTGAGCATGAATATGATTTGATCATGTTTGTTGCAATACGGTTATTCATTTAAATTAGAGAATAATTGTTGTTCTGTTTACATGAATAAAACCTTCTATGGTCATACACCGAATAAAATGGTTTGTTGGATCTCGATCGTAGTGATACACATATTCATAATAATGAAGCCAAAAGATGCAAAGTTAATAATGATAGTGCAACTTATTTGTGGCACTACCGTTTAGGTCATATTGGTGTAAAGCGCATGAAGAAACTCCATACTGATGGGATTTTGGAATCACTTGATTATGAATCACTTGATGCTTGTGAACCGTGCCTCATGGGCAAGATGACTAAAACGCCGTTCTCCGGAACTATGGAGAGAGCAACAGTTTTGTTGGAAATTATACATACAGATGTATGTGGTCCGATGAATATTGAGGCTCGTAGCAGGTATCATTATTTTCTGACCTTCACACATGATTTGAGCAGATATGGGTATATCTGGTTAATGAAACAAAAGTCTGAAACATTTGAAAAGTTCATATAATTTCAGAGTGAAGTGGAAAATCATCGTAACAAGAAAATAAAGTTTCTACGATCTGATCGTGGAGAAGAGTATTTGAGTTACGAGTTTGGCCTTCAGTTAAAACAATGTGAAATAGTTTCACTACTCACGCCACCTGGAACACCACAGTGTAATGGTGTGTCCAAACATGGTTAACGTACTTTATTAGATATGGTGCAATATATGATGTCTCTTACCGATCTACCACTATCGTTTTGGGGTTATGCATTAGAGACAGCTACATTCACGTTAAATAGGGTACCATCTAAATCCGTTGAGATGACATCTTATGAACTGTGGTTTGGCAAGAAACCAAAGTTGTCGTTTCTTAAAGTTTGGGGTTGCGATGCTTATGTGAAAAAGTTTCAACCTGATAAGCTCGAACCGAAATCGGAGAAATGTGTCTTCATAGGATACCCAAAGGAGACTGTTGGGTACACCTTCTATCACAGATCCGAAGGCAAGACATTGTTGCTAATAATGGATCCTTTCTAGAGAAGGAGTTTCTCTCGAAAGAAGTGAGTGGGAGGAAAGTAGAACTTGATGAGGTAACTGTACCTGCTCCATTATTGGAAAGTAGTTCATCGCAGAAACCAGTTTCTGTGACGCCTATACCAATTAGTGAGGAAGTTAATGATGATGATCATGAAACTTCAGATCAAGTTATTACTGAACGTCGTAGGTCAACCAGAGTAAGATCCGCACCAGAGTGGTACGGTAATCCTGTTCTGGAGGTTATGTTACTAGACCATGACGAACCTACAAACTATGAAGAAGCGATGGTGAGCCCAGATTCCGCAAAATGGCTTGAGGCCATGAAATCTGAGATGAGATCCATGTATGAGAAACAAAGTATGGACTTTGATTGACTTGCCCAATGATCGGCGAGCCATTGAGATTAAATGGATCTTCAAGAGGAAGACGGACGCTGATAGTAGTGTTACTATCTACAAAGCTAGACTTGTCGGAAAAAGGTTTTTGACAAAGTTCAAAGTGTTGAATACGATGAGATTTTCTCACTCGTAGCGATGCTTAAGTCTGTCCGAATCATGTTAGCAATTGCCGCATTTTATGAAATCTGGCAAATGGATAAACAAAATTGCATTCCTTAATGGATTCATTAAAGAAGAGTTGTATATGATGCAACCAGGAGGTTTTGTCAATCCTAAAAGTGCTAACAAAATATGCAAAGCTCCAGCGATCCATCTATGGACTGGTGCAAGCATCTCGGAGTTGGAATAAACGCTTTGATAGTGTGATGAAAGCATTTGGTTTTATACAGACTTTTGGAGAAGCCTGTATTACAAGAAAGTGTGTGGGAGCACTACAACATTTCTGATAAGTATATGTGAATGACATATTGTTGATCGGAAAGAATGTAGAATTATTCTGCAAAGCATAAAGGAGCGTTTGAAAGGAGTTTTTCAAAGAAAGACCTCGGTGAAGCTGCTTACATATTGAGCATCAAGATCTATAGAGATAGATCAAGACGCTTGATAAGTTTTTTCAATGAGTACATACCTTAACAAGATTTTGAAGTAGTTCAAAATAGAACAGTCAAAGAAAGAGTTCTTGCCTATGTTACAAGGTGTGAAATTGAGTAAGACTCAAAGCCCGACCACGGCAGAAGATAGAAAGAGAATGAAAGTCATTCCCTACGCCTTGGCCATAGGTTCTATAAAGTACGCCATGCTGTGTACCAGATCTATTGTATACCTTACACTGATTTTGGCAAGGGAGTACAATAGTGATCTAGGAGTACATCACTGGACAACGGTCAAAATTATCCTTAGTGGAATAAGGATATGTTTCTCGATTATGGAAGTGACAAATGGTTCGTCGTAAAGGGTTACGTCGATGCAAGTTTTGACATTAATCTAGATGACTCTAAGTCTTGGTCTAGATACATATTGAAAGTGGGAGCAATTAGCTAGAGTAGCTCCGTGCAGAGCATTGTAGACATAGAAATTTGCAAAATACTTACGGATCTGAATGTGACAGACCCGTTGACTAAAATTATCTCACAACATGATCACACGTTAGTACTCTTTGGGCGTTAATCACATAGCGATGTGAACTAGATTATTGACTCTAGTAAACCCTTTGGGTGTTGGTCACATGACGATGTGAACTATGGGTGTTAATCACATGGTGATGTGAACTATTGATGTTAAATCACATGGCGATGTGAACTAGATTATTGACTCTAGTGCAAGTGGGAGACTGAAGGAAATATGCCCTAGAGGCAATAATAAAGTTATTATTTATTTCCTTATATCATGATAAATGTTTATTATTCATGCTAGAATTGTATTAACCAGAAACATAATACATGTGTGAATACATAGACAAACAGAGTGTCACTAGTATGCCTCTACTTGACTAGCTCGTTAATCAAAGATGGTTATGTTTCCTAGCCATAGACATGAGTTGTCATTTGATTAACGAGATCACCTCATTAGGAGAATGACGTGATTGACTTGACCCATTCCGTTAGCTTAGCACTCGATCATTTAGTATGTTGTTATTGCTTTCTTCATGACTTATACATGTTCCTATGACTATGAGATTATGCAACTCCCGTTTACCGGAGGAACACTTTGTGTGCTACCAAACGTCACAATGTAACTGGGTGATTATAAAGGTGCTCTACTGGTGTCTCCAAAGGTACTTGTTGGGTTAGCGTATTTCGAGATTAGGATTTGTCACTCCGATTGTCGGAGAGGTATCTCTGGGCCCACTCGGTAATGCACGTCACTATAAGCCTTGCAAGCATTGTAACTAATGAGTTAGTTGCGGGATGATGTATTACAGAACGAGTGAAGAGACTTGTCGGTAACGAGATTGAACTAGGTATCAAGATACCGACGATCGAATCTCGGGCAAGTAACATACCGATGACAAAGGGAACAACGTATGTTGTTATGCGGTTTGACCGATAAAGATCATCGTAGAATATGTAGGAACCAATATGAGCATCCAGGTTCCGCTATTGGTTATTGACTGGAGAGGTGTCTCAGTCATGTCTACATAGTTCTCGAACCCGTAGGGTCCGCACGCTTAACGTTACGATGAAAATTATATTATGAGTTTATATGTTTTGATGTACCGAAGGTTGTTCGGAGCCCCGGATGTGATGACAGACATGACGAGGAGTCTCGAAATGGTCAAGACATAAAGACTGATATATTGGACGACTATATACGGACACCGGAAGTGTTCCGGAGAAGTTTCGGATAAAACCGGAGTGCCGGAGGGGTTACCGGAACCCCCCGGGGAAGTATTCGGCCTTAGTGGGCCTGAGGGGAGAGAGAGGGCAGCAGCCAGGAGGTGGCGCGCCCCCTCCCATGAGGAGTTCGAATTGGACTAGGGGAGGGGGGCGCGGCCCCTCTTTCCCTCTCCCTCTCCCTCTCTTTCCTTCCCCCTCTCTCTTCCTAGTTGGACTAGGAAAGGGGAGTCCTACTCCTACTAGGAGGAGGACTGCCCCCCTCTCCTTGGCGCGCCCCAAGGGCAGCCGGCCTCCCCCTTGCCCCTTTATATACGGGGGCAGGGGGCACCTCTAGGCACACAATTGATATACGATATTTTAGCCGTGTGCGGTGCCCCCCTCCACCATATTACACCTCGATAATATCGTTGCGGAGCTTAGGCGAAGCCCTGCGTCGGTAGAACATCATCATCGTCACCACGCCGTCGTGCTGACGAAACTCTCCCTCAACACTCTGCTGGATCGGAGTTCCAGGGACGTCATCGAGCTGAACGTGTGCTGAACTCGGAGGTGCCGTGCGTGCGGTACTTGATCGGTCGGATCGTGAAGACGTACGACTACATCAACCGCGTTGTGATAATGCTTCCTCTTTCGGTCTACGAGGGTACGTGGACAACACTCTCCCCTCTCGTTGCTATGCATCACCATGATCTTGCGTGTGCGTAGGAAGTTTTTTGAAATTACTATGTTCCCCTACACTAACAGAGCGTGTCAACGATTTAAACATTAAGGGCTGCGGTAGTGGCGCCTTTTCTAACTCATAGGTGACATAAAGGTTTGGTTGTACACTAAAGTAGTCTCTCCAAGAGTACCTGGAGATCCAGTTCGAAGGTATGCCTAGTTTTTACATAGTGCAGACATAGTAAATGCTCATTTCATTGTGTGCAAGTGCAAGAGATGCGGCATGTTTCATTATGTGGTGTTGTTTTGTTATAATCTCATCCTTTTGTGTTCACAGACTGGAAAGTGTGCATATTTATCTTCCAAGGAGACGAGTAACTAGTTTTTGTCACCTTGCAGAGGGGGTGCAAGGAAGATAAGATTGAGGATTTCCAAGTACAAGATGTTAGGAAGGAGCCTTGCAAGAGAAGTAGGAGCTGCGCTGAGCCTCTTCAACCTGTTAAGGTAAGTCACTGTATCCAACTCAACAGTTCAATTCCTTGTTTGTTTCAGGCATAGTTAATTTGCTCTTTTCAATTGCTTTATTTGTCCTTAGTTAATGAGATGCCCAAAGGATGATGCCTGATGTTGGGTACTTGTATAACTATTAGTTGACATAATTAAAGGCCTTACCATTTAATTACTCTGCCAAAGTGTGCCTGAAGCTTTGAAGTCTCTTAACCAACTATTATTGCATGAGGCTCACAATCTACTTTGTACTAGGCTAATGATTGCATAGTTTTGCTTGCTGTAGTATGTTTGTATGAAATCCTCTGGTGTTTATTATGCTCCCTAAGAATTTAATTGAGCTACAGAATGGCCAACTGCTTGCTTACTTCTACGCAACATGCTGTCTAAATTTGTAAATTGTCTGTGTTTTGGATTGGGCCCCAACATCATGCTCCTCTGGTGAGCTAAGAGAGATTTCTGTATGCAGGCTGCACAGACTACCTTTTTTATAATTTTTAAAATATCACCTGCTTATGCTTCATGACATGTAACATTATTGTTAGTCCTCTTTTGCCATGTATAAAATAGTCTGTCTTGCTCGCTTCACTGTTGTAACTATATTTTTGCCCTAGTCATGTGTACTTACAGAAACATTTCAGGATGAAGTGACATCAACACAAAGATCTGCGAGCAGTGCGGCATGGCCGTTACTGAATGATTATGGATTGGAATTGGAATGTGCTAATGTTCTCGAGCATCAACTAGAGGTGGCAAGACAACGTGTACATGATTCTGAACGTACAATCAACAAGTTGAGACTGGACATGCAGGTATTAGATGCAGGAGTCAAAAAATGAAACAAGACACTCAGGTAACAACGAAGGAATTGGAGATTTTGCAGACTGAAATTCTTGCTATCTAAATCCGGCAATCCTATTTTCTGAAGAGACTATAGTTCAAATGGTAAGTTATGTTGATGCGCGTCCATGATGTATGAGCTGTATTTTCCCAGTGTATGTAATTTGTTGTTTCTGTATGCTTTATTATCACTGGTGCCGAACCATAATGCCCAGCCGGTATAATCGGCTGTAATTTCTTTATTGTATAGTGTAGGATTATTCTACGTTTCTATGCCTTAATCTCTTTATTGTATAGTGTATGTTTTTTAGAGGTGATAGTATGGAGTAGGATAATTCTTTGAATATCATATATCATTCAAACGGGGCCAACTCGCCCAAACGTTGTAGTGATCATGGCCCTCCACAGGCTGTACGATCACTGGGCCATCTACGGGACGGACGATCCATGGCCTTCTATGGCCGTCGGATTCGTGGGCCTTCTATGGGCTGTCGGATCCGTGGGCCTTCTATCGGCTGTCGGATCCATGGGCCTTCTATGGGCCATCGGACCCATGGGCCTTCTATGGGCCGTCGGATCAATGGGCCTTCTATGGGCCATCGGGTCAATGGGCCTTCTACGTCCCGTAGGATCCATGGGCCTTCTACGGGCTGTCTCATCTATGGGCCTTGTACGGGCCGTATAAGGGGCCGTAAACGGGCTAGAGTGGAAATCGTACGTTTTATGGCTGACCATAACGGGCTGTTAATAGGCCGTATTTGATGATGCTATGAAAATGGCCCAACAGATTAACGGGCCACAAACGGGCCGACTGTTTCCACGGGCTGAATTTGGCCCACAAGCAGAAAAGGCTAGTAACGGGTCGTAAGTAACCGAATGCTGGAAATGAGCCCAAGAATAAATGGGCCCTCAGAAGGCCGAAAGGTAACACGGGCTGGAAACAACCCAATGGAATAATGGGCCGCTAATGGGTATAAAGCGATACACAGTTCATTACGGGCCGGTTTCACCATGGGCCATTACTGGGCCAAGAGTTACAAAGGGACTCATATGGGCCGAAATACGTCATGGGCCGTACATGGGCCGGAAGTTAAAACGGGCTGGAATTATATTGGACGGCCCAGATGATGCTACTCGGCCTAATTCGGATAGGCTGTAAACGGGCCCTGGGTTAGCACGCTGTAAATGGGCTATACACGAACAGGACGTTAACAGGCTTGCCATGGGCCGGCCCGCCACCTTTTGACCAAGTCAAACGGGTCGGCCTTTTCACAGGAATGGGCCTCTGTTGGGCGTGCCACGTGTCAACGTATCATAGGCGCTTTGGGTCCAATGAGTGGATGACATCTGTCCCAACGGTGAGCCGACACGTGTTTCCTCCAGCCAATGATGATTTTACAAGTGGAAAATCCCCATTGGTCGGGGCTGTTAACGGGTTATCGGTTCCAAAACCGGACCCGATAGCTTAGCGGCGTTCCGTTACGGTGGATGCCATGTGTCGGTCACCCTTGACGAAAGCACTTCTGTGACGCGCAATTTATCATCATGGAAGTGGACACTTCCGTGATGATAATTTTGGTAATGTCATGGAACACTTCTACGACAGCACAGGTATGACTATCTTGATTCTGTCATAAAATTGTCATGGATGTACATGCATTACAGAAAATATGACCTACTGTGACAAACACGTATCATCACGGAAGTGTATTTTTTTGTAGTGCAATATGTGTCCTTAGCATTTTGAGGGGTCCACATTCCTAGTCCATGCCAATCACTGAACTTTCTGAAATGATCATCTTGAAAGAGTATTAGTTCAATGAGGTATATGTTGTTAGGAATTACCAAAACCATCCAGGGATTAGTTGCACTTTCAATCTCCCCCTTTTTGGTAATGGATGACAACATATAGATCAAAGCTTCGACAAATGATAATAAGAGTGAAATACATCTTCAGCACTTGGCATCTTTGCTGCCTTCTCTGCTTTTGCCTTCTCTCTCTTCTCCTAAGCCTCTACTGAAGTTGGATCTGTAGCATCCATGACAACTGTATTGTCCTCAAAGTCTGGCCTCTGGGGAAGGTGCTCTTTGTCCAACAAGTGTGTACATGTGCCCATCTTGGAGTTGATGAGCATCTGGATGTGTGGAGCATACCCACAAGATCTCTTCTAGTCTGCAGCTGTCCTCTTGATTGTCTCTACAATCAGTGTCATCACTTTGAATTTTTCAGGCACATTAAACATATGCAGCAGATTGATGGAATGTCCTCTTATCATCCTGTGATCACCAGACTTGGGCAACAAAGTGTGCCTCAGAATAGTTTTGATAGTAGGCAGACCTGACAGGAGATAGTCGACAGAGCCAAACTTGTGATGTTCCAAATCTGCATCTGGAATTTCCTTGTACATGTGTGCCATGGAGTTATGTCCCCTCCTTGGCTTGGCATATACATCAGTGTCATCCTCATGCTCTTCAGGGGCATTAATTAGCTTGGCCCACTCTACCACTATTGACTGGTACCTTGTACCTTCAGACATCCATGTAATCTTTCCATCTGGATAGAAATGAGCTGTAGAGTAAAACTACATAATGAGCTCATCATTCCACTTGGCAAACTTCTGACCCACAAAGACATCAACTCCATTCATCCTGAAACTTTCATGAACTCCAAGGAAGTGGTCTTCATTGTTGTCAATGTACTTCCAATCAACCCACTTCATGTCACAGACAATTGGCTTCTTGTCCAGGAGCACAGTCTCATAGAAGTCATGTTGTTCCTTGGTATGGAACCTGTAATCTACATCAGTTATCCATCTTGAGGCATAAGGATCTGACTGTCTCCAAAGTATGAGACATGCACCCTTCCTAAATTTCATGTTTTCTGCCACTGGATGATTGTCATCATGGTCAGGGATCTTGGGCTTCAGCTTCCTGAGCACTTAGGCTTCCTCATCTTCTTCTTCTATTTCAGGCACTTGGGCCTTGTTCTTCTCAGCAGCTGGTATGTTCCTGGTGCTTCTCTTTGGTGTAGTTTTGGTGGCTGGAGCAGTAGCTTTGGGTGCAGTCTTGGGCTTAGATGAAGCAGCCCCAGACTTGATGGCATCCCCCATCAGCTTATGAGATTTAGGTGTTGGTGCAGCATCCTCTTCTTCCTCTTCTTCCTCATCAGATGTGACACCCCAAAATTTTGACCTTGTTTTATTAATTAAAAATTTGCCAGAAAATAAAACTTTTCCATTTGTCAAAATTTACCCTTTTGATATTATGGATTTTTACCTCAAGTGGAAACTCTCCAAAAGTGTTATTGGACTTGTATGCTCTCTCTATGAAACAATTCTTTATCAGTGGATTCAATTGCAAGGTTTGCTTTTTCTTGAGCTTTATTGTTTTAAAATAATTTTTCATGAATTTGGAGTCTCTGTTGCACTGCAACCATTTGATAAATGCTTTTAAAAATTTCACCAAAATTTGGGGATGTCATGTCATGTTTCCACATCACTTTTATGCAAAAATATCTTTTGGTTATTGGAGGTTTTGAGCTCTACACCAACTTTTCCAATCTGGTCCAGTAGGCATTTTTGCACTACAACCTATTTAAATATTCCTTTAAAAATCCTTCCAAGTGTTTAGAGATGTCAGTAGATGCATATAATTCAACTTCATGCAAAAACCCAGTGTTGTTCTTTGAAAAATTTGAGTGAATCAACCTCTTTTTCATTCTGGTCTAGTTTAGTGATTTGTACTGCAACCCTATTTTATTTTGCTCTAGTGCCCATGAGCTTTTTCCTGCTTATAGCCCTCCCTGCAGAACCCTTAAGTCCAGGAGAGTGGACCCATTGGAGGATTTTAAGTGCATGTAATGAGACCTTTTTATTTCTGTCCAAAACTGTAGTTTTGCAAAACTTGCACTAGCAAGTTTCTGGTTTTACCCAAATGATCTTGCCATCATCACCTACATCCAGGGAGACCCTGATCTGGAGTTTGTGGCTACTCCAAGAGTTGCCTAGATGAGCTTAGCATTCTATCGAACACTTGGTGTGCATAGTCAGTTTTCGACATAAGTTTTAGTTTGCACTGTCTACTTGATCCCCTGACCCAGCAACCTTGTCCACTAAGATCCTTGCTATCCGTAACCCTGTCCTGTTAATTGCCAGCCTCTCTGTCGCACTCTAGGCTGCCCTGGCATTTCGTCCAGCATGTCCCGTGCGTGCTCTGGGCGCGCCCAGAGCGCACGTTTTGCACGCGCGCGCACCGAGCCGCCGCGTCGCACTGCCGCCCCCGCCGCGTCCCGCACATGGCCCTGGCTCGCCTGCAGAGCCACGCACTACACTCGCCCACTCTCCACGCCACCCCTGGCGCCCTACAGCGCCGCCGTCAGAGCTTTTGGCGGCACGCCGGCGTCGGCAGCGAGCTCCTGCCATGGTCGGCGCCGCCCAAGCCACACCAGCGCGCCAGCTGCCCCTGTGAACGGCTCGAGCTTATCCTGAAGCCCATCGGCACGCGCTCGTCGCCGCCACGTCGCCCTGCGGCTACAGAGCGAAGGTCGCCGGCGTTCTTATCCACGGCCGCCGCGGGACCAGCCTCGAACGCCTATAAAAGGAGACCCCGAACCCCTCCGAGCGCTCAGGCGACCTCATGTCTTCCCCCCTAGTTCTCCCCTAGGTGTGGATTGACCGGAAGAGGCCATCTCCCCCAACTCCAGCCGGTTCGGCCGCCGCTGCCTTCCGGCGCCATTCGTCACAACCAGACGCTGCCCCGCCCATCCAGCGCCACCACTAGCTTCCCCTTGTTCTTGCGGAGCTGCCCAGCGCCTCAGGCTCGATCGGAAACCACCGGAGCCCAAAAACCACTTCACTCGCGTAGCCCCCTCCGCCGCGGAGCTCGCCGCCGGCGACTCCTCCCACTACCATCGACCCAACGACCACCAAGAGGACTGCCCCGGTCTGGCCGGTCCATCCCCGCCCTCGGATGCCCGTGGGAAGCTGCCGTTCGTCGACGGCGATCGCCGAAGTCTCGCTCCGTTCGGGCGGAGGGAGAGGAGGGAGGAGAGGACTAGTCAAACCTGACCAGTGGGCCCCCTGGACCCACTGTCAGTGACCCGCGCACCGTCCACTCTGGTTAAGTGAAGGCGCATAAGTCCCGAGTACGTCTCCTCTGCTTCGAAAGCGTATTCTGTATAGAAACTTTTTCTTTTTCTGTTTTATTTTAAAACAGAACTTTGACGGGCTATATCTTTTAAAATAAAACTCCAAATGAGTTGATTCTTTTTCCTACCTCTCTCAAATTTCATTTAGTTTATTTTAAGATTTATTTCAAAAATATTTGGGACAACTTTTTGTACTGGTTTTGAAATATTTGCTTTTTGAATATTTTTTCAAAATAGGAAATGGAGAGACAAGAAAGCTTTCAAAAAGTGCACCCTCTTGCATACTCTTGAAGGCAAGCATTCTGAACTCTGGCATAATATTTTTGTGAGGTGTTTTGATACGGTTACAACACCACTTGACTTGGAGTATACGTTATTTTTATGTGACGATAAAAATCATTCGCATGAATGCACAATGGAGATTCTTTGCTGGTAGTAATGGTCATGCTTATGATAGTAGTCATCCTCGTGAGCTTTTCATGCATACCGGAAGGAAGCCGGGAAGGTCGCTGTCTTGGGTAGACACGAGTTGTCCCTAGTTTCTCGTCGAGGCGAGTGTGCCCGGTATGGCATGGTGAGGTTTGATGGGTGGTGGCTTTATCTGTTAGTAGAAATATATTTTGTCTTATGGAGAATGCTTGGTCCACCTGAGTCAGTTGTAGGCCGAGTCTTGTTCAGCAACTTCCCCCACTTGTTTTGTGCTACCACTTGTCCCTGCCGCAGGTAGGGTGCAGTTCAGTAAGTTGTCAACCCCTTACCAAGGCACACACCGTACAGAGAGGCCATGGTGGAAGACACCGGAGGCCTCCGGAAGGCATGCCACCTGGTCCGGGGGCATGGGTGTTTCCGGTTGGGACCGAGAGGGGGGCACCCCTTAGAGCGCGCGATATAAATTTGATCCCATGCTACGTCGAGGTTGTAGCCTCCCCACTTAGAGTTTGGCTTGACAGGTGTTGTGGGTGATTCCAGACACCGATAAGTTAAGCTGGTGTGTGCAGGTCAGGCGTGTTTTCAATTAAAAGGCCGTAGGCGGAATTAGTCCCGATGGACTAAATAAATCCGTTACTCGTGGGTAAGGAGTGCACCCTCTGCAGAGGTCATATCTATTCGGATAGCCGTGTTCATGGGTAAAGATTTCAGTCTGAGATGGGTCTAGTAACGGTTTTCGGATGGAGACACGGCTAAACTGGATCATAGTAACGGTATTCGGATGGAGAAACGGCTAAACTAGAATCTAGCGACTGTCTTCGGATGGAGAAACGGCTAGACTAGATTTTGTTTATGACCTATGACACATGAGGATTATGATTATTGTTATTGTGGACTAACCAGTTACTTTATTTGAATTATTGAGTATCCCTGGGACGGTTCTACCTCCTGGATATTCACTGTGATTATTCTTATATAAGACCTTTATGTGGCGTCGCTCAGACGCCCGACTGCGGCATGTTTGTTATTTATTTATC
Organism: Triticum aestivum; assembly: GCF_018294505.1. Classification (NCBI taxonomy): domain Eukaryota; kingdom Viridiplantae; phylum Streptophyta; class Magnoliopsida; order Poales; family Poaceae; genus Triticum; species Triticum aestivum. Next base: position 417,385,208 of record NC_057808.1, on the reverse strand, counting down.
CTTTATAAGCCCTTTATGTGGCGTCGCTCAGACGCCCGACTGCGGCATGCTTGTTATTTAATTATTCTTTATAAGCCCTTTATGTGGCGTCGCTCAGACGCCCGACTGCGGCATGTTTGTTATTTATTTATTCTTTATAAGCCCTTTATGTGGTGTCGCTCAGACGCCCGACTGCGGCATTGTTAATTTATTTGCACCCTTTCGAGGAGTCATTTCAGACACTCGATCAGCGCATTCTATTTCTACTCCCGTATTGCATGTTCATATTTTACCTGCATGCGTGCATCACGGATTTCGTTTATTTCGTGAAAGACGTTATCATCATAAAAATATTTCGGAGCATGATTATCCCTTGTTATATTATACCCGTGTTCTTAATGTTTGCGAGTACATTCAAACGTACTCACTGGCTTGTCCCTGGCTATTGTCTTGGCCAGATTCCTTACGCGGAGAAGAGCGTTGCGACGACAGCCCCGGAACCTACGCAATGACGATAGCAGCCTCGCGAAGATAGGAGTTATCCTGGTCAGCTGTTCTTGTGGGAAATGGAGTCCCATAGACGCAGATGTACCACAAAACACTTCCGCCATCAACCACTAGAAACCAAGTGTTGTACTCCTAGGCCACAATGGTCTTGTACTACATATTCTGTACCTTGCTTGGAATTCTTGTATCAAGTTGGTGCCTCATCAGCTAACAGTAATCCTGGGGCTGGTGAGCACAAAGGCTGTTTTTTCCGGGAAATTAATATCCCGAAAACCCGGTCGTGACAGACTTGGTATCAGAGCCAGGCTGACCATTGGCTAATCCTATCTTAGCCTGGTCAATAAACCTAGGTTAACCAAACCACCAGACCTTAACCTAACCCCGGCCAAGCTTCTCGCGTAAGATAGCCCCACAGTGACCCGACGCCTTTTCGCAGACGGTGCCCAACCTATCAGCCTAGCCCGTCGATCGCGCGGCAGTGACTGACACCTAACGTGTCTCCATCGCAAGCGTGCGAAGGGAGACTCTGTCCCCTTTTCCTATAAAAAGGGCACGCTAGCCTCAACCCAGCACAGCACAGCCTCTTTCCCAAACCAAGCCACGATGCCTGGCCCCATTGTTCACAATGAGACCACAGCAACCAACCTTGGAGGTTTTGTGACCGTGCTCGCAAACTTCACCCGTCGTGCCTATGCATTAGAAGAGCCCCCTGAATATGTTATGTACCAAGGACCCATGTACGGTGAGAGCCGTCAGTACTGGGCCACTGTGCACATCTACGGTAGGGGTCTGTCGCCAGAACGCCCCTACAGGTTCACTGGAAGGACAACTTCCTTTGAGCCACAAGCCATCCAACTGGCAGCCCGAGAAGCTATAGTTCAACTCCGGCACTTGTCGCCCAGAGCTAATTGTCGCTCGTTCTACTACTACCCCAGTCGTGACGGGTATGGTAGGCCGCCCCAGGTTGCCAACGGAGATCACGAGACAGATCCTGCACTATTGCATCTGGTGCGCTATGTAAGCGCACTAGAGCAACTGTTCGATCAAGTCACCCTTGATCTGATCGCAGCTCGTGGAGAACTGGTTCGCCGAGCCCCGGTAAGAGGAGAAATGGAGCCCGACGCTGACAACCCAGTCGTGCTGTTCGGACACCCGATCGAGCCCTTGAGGTCCGCCCCAGCCATCAACCAGAGTGCTTTGGTGTCCCCAGAAGCACTTCGTCGCCTTTTGGGAACCCGTTCCAACGGGATTGTGGCCAGCAACCTCCGCGATGGTCATCACCACTTCCCCGACCCTGCAGCCCCTCAACCTCAACCAGCAAATCCCGACGGTGAGACCCGTGGAGAAACCTCAGCGTCCGCAAGGCCAGCCCACTTAGACATTAACGAAATAGACTAAGTCGCTTGAGTAGTATCGAGCCTTAGTTTTCCTACGCTTTGTAATGGTGTGATCTTGTATCGCTTTTATTAAATGCTGTCTGCTTGTGCACCCCTATTTTTGGAGTAGTAGCCATGCATTAGTACGTCAACGTACAGATGCATCATTTAATTTCCAGGCGCAGTTACCAAAACCACACCCGTCGGCACCCACAGTAATGCGTCACATTTATTAGATATGAATATCTGTGGCTTTGACCCAAGAACAGGATCGGCAACCAGTTACCCTTCACCACGGTAGATAACCCAGCCCCAACGCTATATAAGAGGCCACCTCGTGACCTTGCCAAGTACCCCTCACCTTGTGCGCATCGCTCACAGCCATTTCTTTGCCATGCCGACCCCCAGTATTTATCTGAGAACCCCAGACGCAACCCCGGGTAGTTTTGTTAAATTATTGTGGGACTTTACCTGCAGTACCATGAGTGCCACCCATCCACCCCAGCACGAGTTGCTCAAATCGAGGATCACCCCATCCACCTCGAAATATTGGGCAGTGGTGCACACTCCCTCCCGCATACCCAAACCAAGACCCAACGGAAGTTTCCTTCGTGGGGAAATCCATGCTGACTCCGCATATGGCCATAGAAGCTGCTGCGTACGAGGCGCTCGTTCGTCTTCGATTCGCGGTACCCTATGCCAGCGAACGAGGATATTATTATTTTCCGAGTCGTGCAGCGCCCGGAGAAGTTGCATCTTTTCCCGGTGGGCGAATTGAGAGAGATCCAGTACTGGCAACCCTTGCCCAGTACGTTATCGCGCAGGAGCATTTGACTCAGCGGGTAATGGGTTATCTCCAGAGCCTCGCTGATTTAAATCCTCGGATCGCTATTGGCAGACCACTGAGGCCTGACCAGGAGAGGCGCGTTCATCGACTGGTCAACCCGCTTCCCCCGATTGAAGAAGAGTGTGCCCCAGTACCAGAGACGTTTTCTCAAGACCCTGTCCTTTTGCCATTTTCTTTGTAGACGTCACCGCTGTGTTTATTATCCCAGTATTAATTTATGTGTTGTAATTTGTGCGATGGATCCGATTTTTGGTTTCATCTATGTGAGCAGTTTTACTGCTGTTAATTTTTGATTTAACTAATTTTCACTCGCGATAAATTTTGTAGTGAAATTTCTTTCCTCGAGTTGCTGCAGCATATGTATCTTCACGGCATAGATTCTTATTCGCGCAGCACCGTAACAGCAGACTCGCAACCAAAACCACTCGACCTCGTGCGCTAATTACAAATCCTCGTACACTTTTTGCGCCTAGCTGATCACACCCGAGGACACCACAGTCTCAGTAAGAGAGATTTGTGAGTAATCATTCGGGCGCGAGTTGCCCCAGTACACCGACAATAGTTAGCACTCGATGCCGCACCTAATCCTCGTGATCGCCGCCACCGCCAAGAGCTAACACTCGAGCGGCAGCATCACGACGATCATCCAAGATCATCGCGCACAAGAGCACGGAGAGCCCCAGCAACGTCGCCAAACCTCCACAAACCAGGACCACGTACCAGTCCGGCATCGCCTCCGCCATTAGAGCCTCGTCTCGAGCTCCTGCTAACAGCAATGGAGGAGAAGGAAGAAGAAGTAGAAGCGAGGCCAGGTGTGAGGAAGAAGAGAGGAGCACCGCGATCATTTTATAGCTCGAGATCGGTGTACGGTGGGCGAGGTCCACCAGCACCACTCGTCGCTCGATCGCCGGTGTTCGGAGGCGAGTCCGCGAGCAGTGCTGACAGTGCACTGGCCCGCGAGGTGAGTGCACGCTGCACCGGCAGCAAGCACGCCGCGCACTACCGCAGTACGGCCTAGGCGTCGCCAGTGGAGGAAGCGCGGGAGAGCACGCGAGAGAGAAGAGAGAACCAGAGGTAGAAGAAGAGGCCGACAGTGGGCCCCGGGTCCACCTGTCAGCCAGAGAGAGCATTGTGCTCTCGGGTACGACCAGCGTATTTTAGTAATTTAGAATTTATTCTAAATTACTGTATCCGCGTAGAAATATCTCGTTTTTCCCCGACCACGGATTTTTCCGCGCAACGCCAGTGTACCACACTGTGGTTTTACACCACTTATTGCCCTCTCACTGTAGCCACTTTTTATGGCACAGTAGAATGTTTTCTTTCGATAAAAGCAAGGTTTGTTCAAAACAGCTTTTAACAAATCTTGAGGACGAGATTTTTCTTCAGGGGGGTAGTGTTGTGACACCCCAAAATTTTGACCTTGTTTTATTAATTAAAAATTTGCCAGAAAATAAAACTTTTCCATTTGTCAAGATTTACCCTTTTGATATTATGGATTTTTACCTCAAGTGGAAACTCTCCAAAAGTATTATTGGACTTGTATGCTCTCTCTATGAAACAATTCTTTATCAGTGGATTCAATTGCAAGGTTTGCTTTTTCTTGAGCTTTATTGTTTTAAAATAATTTTTCATGAATTTGGAGTCTCTGTTGCACTGCAACCATTTGATAAATGCTTTTAAAAATTTCACCAAAATTTGGCGATGTCATGTGATGTTTCCACATCACTTTTATGCAAAAATATCTTTTGGTTATTGGAGGTTTTGAGCTCTACACCAACTTTTCCAATCTGGTCCAGTAGGCATTTTTGCACTACAACCTATTTAAATATTCCTTTAAAAATCCTTCCAAGTGTTTAGAGATGTCAGTAGATGCACATAATTCAACTTCATGCAAAAACCCAGTGTTGTTCTTTGAAAAATTTGAGTGAATCAACCTCTTTTTCATTCTGGTCCAGTTTAGTGATTTGTACTGCAACCCTATTTTATTTTGCTCTAGTGCCCATGAGCTTTTTCCTGCTTATAGCCCTCCCTGCAGAACCCTTAAGTCCAGGAGAGTGGACCCATTGGAGGATTTTAAGTGCATGCAATGAGACCTTTTTATTTCTGTCCAAAACTGTAGTTTTGCAAAACTTGCACTAGCAAGTTTCTGGTTTTACCCAAATGATCTTTCCATCATCACCTACATCCAGGGAGACCCTGATCTGGAGTTTGTGGCCACTCCAAGAGTTGCCTAGATGCGCTTAGCATTCTGTCGAACACTTGGTGTGCACAGTCAGTTTTCGACATAAGTTTTAGTTTGCACTGTGTACTTGATCCCCTGACCCAACAACCTTGTCCACTAAGATCCTTGCTATCCGTAACCCTGTCCTGTTAATTGCCAGCCTCTCTGTCGCACTCTAGGCTGCCCTGGCATTTCGTCGAGCATGTCCCGTGCGTGCTTTGGGCGCGCCCAGAGCGCACGTTTTGCACGCGCGCGCACCGAGCCGCCGCGTCGCACTGCCGCCCCCGCCGCGTCCCGCACATGGCCCTGGCTCGCCTGCAGAGCCACGCACTACACTCGCCCACTCTCCACGCCACCCCTGGCGCCCTACAGCGCCGCCGTCAGAGCTTTTGGCGGCACGCCGGCGTCGGCAGCGAGCTCCTGCCATGGTCGGCGCCGCCCAAGCCACACCAGCGCGCCAGCTGCCCCTGTGAACGGCTCGAGCTTATCCTGAAGCTCGCCGGCACGCGCTCGTCGCCACCACGTCGCCCTGCGGCTACAGAGCGAAGGTCGCCGGCGTTCTTATCCACGGCCGCCGGCGTTCTTATCCATGGCCGCCGCGGGACCAGCCTCGAACGCCTATAAAAGGAGACCCCAAACCCCTCCGAGCGCTCAAGCGACCTCATGTCTTCCCCCTAGTTCTCCCCTAGGTGTGGATTGACCGGAAGAGGCCATCTCCCCCAACTCCGGCCGGTTCGGCCACCGCTGCCTTCCGGCGCCATTCGTCGCAACCAGACGCTGCCCCGCCCATCCAGCGCCACCACTAGCTTCCCCTTGTTCTTGCGGAGCTGCCCAGCGCCTCAGCCTCGATCGGAAACCACCGGAGCCCAAAGACCACTTCACTCGCGTAGCCCCCTCCGCCGCGGAGCTCGCCGCCGGCGACTCCTCCCACCACCATCGACCCAACGACCACCAAGAGGACCGCCCCGGTCTGGCCGGTCCATCCCCGCCCTCGGATGCCCGTGGGGAGCTGCCGTTCGTCGACGGCGATCGCCGGAGTCTCGCTCCGTTCGGGCAGAGGGAGAGGAGGGAGGAGAGGACTAGTCAAACTTGACCAGTGGGCCCCCTGGACCCACTGTCAGTGACCCGCGCGCCGTCCACTTTGGTTAAGTGAAGGCGCATAAGTCCCGAGTACGTCTCCTCTGCTTCGAAAGCGTATTCTGTATCGAAACGTTTTCTTTTTCTGTTTTATTTTAAAACAGAACTTTGACGGCTAAACTAGAATCTAGCGACTGTCTTCGGATGGAGAAACGGCTAGACTAGATTTTGTTTATGACCTATGACACATGAGGATTATGATTATTGTTATTGTGGACTAACCAGTTACTTTATTTGAATTATTGAGTATCCCTGGGACGGTTCTACCTCCTGGATATTCACTGTGATTATTCTTATATAAGCCCTTTATGTGGCGTCGCTCAGACGCCCGACTGCGGCATGTTTGTTATTTATTTATCCTTTATAAGCCCTTTATGTGGCGTCGCTCAGACGCCCGACTGCGGCATGCTTGTTATTTAATTATTCTTTATAAGCCCTTTATGTGGCGTCGCTCAGACGCCCGACTGCGGCATGTTTGTTATTTATTTATTCTTTATAAGCCCTTTATGTGGTGTCGCTCAGACGCCCGACTGCGGCATTGTTAATTTATTTGCACCCTTTCAAGGAGTCATTTTAGACACTCGATCAGCGCATTCTATTTCTACTCCCGTATTGCATGTTCATATTTTACCTGCATGCGTGCATCATGGATTTCGTTTATTTCGTGAAAGACGTTATCATCATAAAAATATTTCGGAGCATGATTATCCCTTGTTATATTATACCCGTGTTCTTAATGTTTGCGAGTACATTCAAACGTACTCACTGGCTTGTCCCTGGCTATTGTCTTGGCCAGATTCCTTACGCGGAGAAGAGCGTTGCGACGACAGCCCCGGAACCTACGCAATGACGATAGCAGCCTCGCGAAGATAGGAGTTATCCTGGTCAGCTGTTCTTGTGGGAAATGGAGTCCCATAGACGCAGATGTACCACAAAACGCTTCCGCCATCAACCACTAGAAACCAAGTGTTGTACTCCTAGGCCACAATGGTCTTGTACTACATATTCTGTACCTTGCTTGGAATTCTTGTATCAAGTTGGTGCCTCATCAGCTAACAGTAATCCTGGGGCTGGTGAGCACAAAGGCTGTTTTTTCCGGGAAATTAATATCCCGAAAACCCGGTCGTGACATCAGAGGAGTGCCTCTCAAATTCAGCCATGGGATCATCTTTCTTGCACCATCTCCCTCTCTTTCTTTCCTTCTTCTTCTTGCCCTCACCAGTAGCCTCTCCAACAGTTGATTTGGAGGCTTCAAAAGTTGAGGCTCTGGCCTTTGACATGGGCACTCTCTTGGCAGGTGCCTTCTTATTCAGACCTGGCTTTGTGGAGGCAGCTGTGCCAAATTCCTTCTTGACCACCTTCTTTGAGCCGACCTCTTCCTCAGCAGCCGCATAATCTTCATCTTTAGAATCAGAATTTCTCTTTCTCCTCTGCCTAGTAGCAGCCTTAGGTAGGTTGCTAGGAGTACTTCTGCTGCCCTTACCATAACTGCCAGAGGGACTAGTGCCCTCACTCAGATTCACTTGCTACTCAGACTTGTTCTGGCTATCATTCTGATCAGACATTCTAACACTTCAAACTGAGGGCTGACCCTGTGAATAGATATAGATGAGATAGAGTGGATGAGCATCACAAAGTGCAGAGATTTTGCAAAACAATTGAGTCAAAAACTTAGTTTTAGTTTTCCACAGAAAGCATTTCGGAGCTACCGATTTGTTAAACTCGATGCCACCGAAGCAATATTGGAATCTGAACTAGTGAGATTAGTCAGACCAAGACACAGTTCGGTGACTCCGAGATTGCTAGGGTTTCACTGAGAGTTGAACTCGGTCACACCAATTTGCAAGTTTCGGTCAGACCGAAAGTTACAAGTGCAATGGCCTAAGCCAAATCGGTGAGACCGATTTCTACAACTCGGTCGGCCCGAGATGAGTTTGACGGAAACCTAACCCTAAATTTTCAAATCAAAATTAATCTAAAGGAAGTTTTCGCTGGAAAGATTGATCTCATACGTGGTAAGAATCATGGCATTTGATTTGTGCTAAGATTCGGAGGTAAAAGATTGCACAATGGGTCGAACTCATACCGTAACTCGGCTATGAGCTCGCTACTGCGGCAACGGCGGTGAAGATTCCCGTTGACGGCAGTGGAGACCAGTGGCAGGGGGTCACTGGCAATGAGAGGACGATCCGGAGACCTGAGTCGGCAGAGCAGGATATGCGCGCGCGATGTGGTTTTGGAGGGGTTTCCAAAATTTGACCCGTGAGTATATATCCTGACCCTGTCGGTGTAGCCGAGTGGAACGACTCGGTGGCACCGATAAGCAGAATTGCAAGCGGTTACTGCAACTCGGTGTGATCGAATTGTTCTAATCGGTTGCATCAAGATTGAAAACCTAGATCAACTCAGGGAACTCGGTATGACCGAAAGGAATGAATCGGTCAGACCGAAATACACAGAGAGGTTTTGGAAGTTTAAGTCTATGATGAATCGGTGACTCCGAGTGCTCCTCACCCAGAAGGATCGATCTGACTTGATCAAACTTTGTGATGTAGCATGAATAGAGTTTGAGATGGGAAAAGCATAGATAGCTAGAGGAAGTTCTTAGGCATTCTTGTCCATCCATTTGGCAAAAGAAAAGAACCAAACAATCAAAGCAACAAATGCATGTCCTCGAATGAGAAAAGTATGCAATCTACATGCTCACACAATAAGATGGCAAATGAAATATTTGACAAAGCATGCACAAACACTCTAGCATCTATCAAGCAGTTGGCGATGACTAGGTCATCTATATATGAGTAAATTGACTTAGGAGTCAAATGAGAACTTTTGATCGTAGGTCATACTCATCGTTTAAGCACAAGTGGGGTTACCACTTTTACATAAAGCATTGTTGTGACACCATTAGAGTTGCTTTAGCTCAATTATTAGAGTAAAGCTCCCCCTATATGTGACATCCCCCCTAAGAGGGATGAACTAACCTTGGGTTTTGTCGATGATGACTTCATGTAGATGTTGAAGATGTGGATGCTCAATGTTGATGTAGATCATTTGGAGCAATCCATTGGAGTGAGTTGCACATTTAATACCTACATGGGTTAGTCCCACAAGGAACAAACAAGGATATCCATAGACATAGACTGAAGCACACACAAGATGATGTGCATGAAAGCATTAGGTTACCTTGTCCCTTGTCTTTCCAACAAGAGGGTTTGTGACTCCTTGAACTAGTGCAAGGTGTGGAAGTTGATTGCACTTGTTCTTGCCAAAATGATATGAGTGAAATATGTTGGCGGAGTCACCCTCAAGAACTCTCTAGTTCTTCTTCTTCGGGATCCACATCATCTTGATGGGAATCCTTGGAGTTGTAGTCCTACTTGATGAAGTACAACTTGATGTAGTCTTGGGAACCCACTTGACCAAGGCCTTAGGACCTTCTTCAAATGCATCAATCTCCTATTGAAGCTTGTCCTTGCCCTTTTGCTTGAGGTCTTGTGGTAGAAGATCATCTTGAGCTTGTGTCCCCTCGAAGGAAGTAGGATCATACTTCTCTTGTTGAGGAAGAAACTTCGTCTTGGGGTATTGAACTTATTCCCACTCAACTCCATTAGCATTGAACTTTCGTTCAAAACCAACACCTTGATTCTTCTGATGCCTTCCTTGCTTGCGTACAATTTCCTCAAATTGCTTACTTCCGGCAAGGCTCTTGTAAACACATTTCTCTATAATTACCTTCAATAAGCTATTTTCTTACTCAAGTGTAACTTGTCTAAGAGAATCATGAGTGGAATCAAGAGAACTACTAGAAGCAACAATATCGGATTTAGCATGATTATTGTTACTACTAGAGGAAGAATCTTTCTTGTTCTTGTTGCTAGATTTTACTTATGGCATGTAAGTAGACAAGAGTGAATGCTTGGCAATGTAAGAAGAACTTTTGTTACGAAGATCATTGATTTCTTTTAAGAACCCATGCTCTTGCTCTAGGTTGAGCTTTTCAAAGCGTAGCTTCTCACGAGTCTTTAAAAGCTCTCGATGATCTTCTAAAGCAGTTTCATGAGCTAACTTAGGTGTGTTTAGTTCTTTAGTTAGGCGCTCAATCTCCTTCTTATCATCGTCATTCGTTTTATCTTGATTAGCATGATTAATAGCAAGTTCATCATAGTTTTCATCACTAGAGTTGTCAACAAGTAAATTATCATCACCTAGCAAATCAGCTTCATCATTATTAAAATCAACGTACTCGGGGTGTGATACCTTTGGGCCTTTAGCCATGAAGCATCTTCCAATTCCTTCATTTGGTGAGTCAAATATGTCATAGGAGTTGGTTGACACAAGTGCTAGACCGGCAACACGTTCATCTTGAGTATATTCGGAGTCGAAGTGATAACTTCTCTCGGAGTGGTGGTCAGAGTCGGAAACGGATACCCATTCACCAACATGAGCTTGATGTCTTTGTTTTGTATAGCTCCTTGATGACTTGTCCTTCCTTTCTGAATCCTTGCTTCTGCGAGCGGTTCTTCGTTCATAACGATCATATCTACTCCTTCTCTCCCTTGGAGGTGATTCTTCTCTTTTGCTTCTTCTTTTAGGTGAGTCTTCTCTTCTTTTGTAGGGAGCCGTACACTCATTAGAGTAGTGTCCAGGTCTTCCACAATTGTAGCAATTACCCTCATGACTAGAAGATCTTCTTTCATTGTAGGACCCTGACTCGGAACTTCTGTCCTTGCTTCTACTGTTGTAAAACTTGTTGAAGTTCTTCACCATTAGGCTCAATACCTAATTGAAGGCTTGTTTCTCACTTGATGATGTAGGAGCATCACATGAGGCTTTGTAAGCACCAAAAGACTTGTTGTGAAGCTCTTCTTTATCCTTGAGTGACATCTCATGAGCAACAATTCTTCCAATGACTTCAGTTGGCTTGAGATCTTTGTAATTGGGCATCATTTGGATCAATGTGCACACGGTGTCATATTTTCCATCCAAGGCACTTAGGATCGTCTTGATGATGAATTTGTCGGTCATCTCTTCACTTCCTAAGCCAGCAATCTCATTTGCGATGAGAGCAAGCCTAGAGTACATTTCAGTGACACCTTTACCATCCTTCATTTTGAACTTTTCAAGCTGACGTTGAAGCACATCCAATTTGGATTCCTTGACGGAGTCGGTACCTTCGTGCATATCAATCAAAGTATCCCAAATTTCCTTTGCATTCTCAAGACGGCTGATTTTGTTGAATTCTTCGGGGCACAATCCGTTGAAGAGGATATCGCAAGCTTGAGCATTGTATTGCAACACCTTCAATTCTTCCGCAGTAGCTTCACAATTCGGTTCTCTCCCATCGAAGAATTCACCTTGCAAGCCAATACACACAATATCCCAAATGGCGGGGTTATGTCCAAGAATATGCATTTTCATCTTATGCTTCCAACTAGCAAAATTAGTACCATCAAAGTAACGACCTCTACGGTGGTAATTTCCCTCGCTAGATGCCATACTCTCCTAGGTTGTGAAACCAAGGCTATGATCCCCAAAGCTATGGAAAGCAAGGCAAATGGAGACCAAAGCTCTGATACCACTTGTAGGATCGAATGTCCAGAGGGGGCTGATTAGACTACTTGACCAAATAAAGATCTAGCCTTTTCCCAATTTTAAGTCTTGACATATTTTAGCAACTTTGCAGAAGTCAAGCAATCAACCTACACATGCAATTCTAAGAGTATAGTAGTGGAATGTAAATCATTGCATATGAAGGTAAAGGGGAGGAGTTTGGAGGGAGCAAACGCAATGTAGTCACGAAGATTTTTCCCGTGGTTCCGATAGGTGGTGCTATCGTACATCCACGTTGATGGAGACTTACGAAGGGTAACGGTTGCGCGAGTCCACGGAGGGCTCCACCCACGAAGGGTCCACGAAGAAGCAACCTTGTCTATCCCACCATGGCCATCTCCCACGAAGGACTTGCCTCACTAGGGCAGATCTTCACGAAGTAGGCGATCGCCTTGCCCGTACAAACTCCTTGGTTCAACTCCGCAATCTTGACGGAGGCTCCCAAGTGACACCTAACCAATCTAGGAGACACCACTCTCCAAAAGGTCATAGATGGTGTGTTGATGATGAACTCCTTGCTGTTGTGCTTCAAATGATAGTCTCCCCAACACTCAACTCTCTCTCACAGATTTGGATTTTGTGAAAAGATGATTTGAGTGGAAAGCAACTTGGGGAAGGCTAGAGATCAAGATTCTTGTGGTTGGATTGGAATGTCTTGGTCCCAACACATGAGTAGGTGGTTCTCTCTCAGAAAATGAATGCTGGAAGTGTAGGCACGTTCCGATGGCTCTCCTGACGAATGGAGGAAGGGTGGATGGGTATATATGGCCTCCACACAAAATCTGACTATTACACACAATTTACCAAACTCGGTGGGACCGAATACTGAAACTCGGTCAGACCGATTTAGTTCAAAATGTGAACGTTAGGCTTTTCGGCGGGACCGACATGTCAACTCGGTGGAACAGATTTCATTAGGGTTAGGGCATAACGTAATCTCGATGAGACCGATCACATGAACTCGGTGAGAACTATTTCTGTAATAGGAAAATAGAGGGTTGGTCAGGCAAACTCGGTGGGACCGAGCGCTCATTTCGGTGAGACGAAACGTTACGAAGAGGAAACAGAGTGTTTGCATTGCGAACTCGATGGGACCGACCGCTCATCTCGGTTAGACCGAAACATTACAAAGGGAAACAACGAGTTAGCAATCCCATCTCGGTGAGATCGAGATCCCTATCGGTGAGAGTGAACTGATTAGGGTTTCTGGCAGTGGCTATGTCAAATGAACTCGGTGGCGCCAGATAGATCAAATCGGTGGGGCCGAGTTTGACTTTTGGTTTGGGACATATGTGGAATTGAGAAAGTGGTTGAGGGCTTTTGGAGCATATCACTAAGCATTTTGAGCAAGCAAGCCATTAAGCAACACCTCATCCCCTTTTAATAGTATTGGCTTTTCCTATGGACTCAATGTGATCTTGGATCACTAAAATGAAAAAATGTAGAGTCTTGAGCTTGAGCCAATATGTGTCCTTAGCATTTTGAGGGGTCCACATTACTAGTCCATGCCATGCCAATCATTGAACTTTCTGAAATGATCATCTTGAAAGAGTATTAGTTCAATGAGCTATATGTTGTTAGGAATTACCAAAACCACCTAGGGATTAGTTGCACTTTCAAGAACTAACCCAATTAGAACCTCTCCACCGGGCTAGTTTTTTTAGGTGGGTTAGAGCAAACTAGCTCAAACTAACCCCTCCTGTTCGGATACTTTGAGGCTATTTCAACACAAACAAGATCTAACTCAGGGATCCAAACAAAGAGGAGTAGTACTATACATGCTACAGCCTAGACCGTTGCACATTGTTTTTTATGGCCATATCAGCACATTGTTTTCTACTGCTGGTTTACTGGGCTGCCGTGGTTCGCACTACTGGTTCACTGGGCTGTCGTGGTTCACACTCCTCCAACGTGAGTAGTAGTACTAGTATATACACTATATATACCACATGATTCTTTGCTCCTTCTTACTATGTACTTCGCCGACATGTTGGAGAGCCAACATTCGGGTCGACGTGTCATGCACCAGATTATAGTGTGCAACGGAAGGGGGGCATCACCCCAGTCGTAGCGCCAGTAATTCATGACTATAGTGAGTAGTCATATCACAAGTCTTTCCAGCAGTAACACACTGTCAAATCGCACAGCTCGACCTTTCCAGCAGTAAGTAAGTTGAATCCGCTACTCCCTCACCCTCCTCGCCTCTCTGTCAAACCGCCTATGCGAAAATTGCCTCGCGTACTGCCCGGGAAAAGCCCCGCCCTCAACTTTTAACTACGCGAAAATAGTTCGAGCTTGTTCTTTCTATATAAATACCAGTACTATATGTTTATTCACCCGTGGGGTTGTTCAATGAATGGAGGGCCGAGGAGCACAAGTGAACAATACTACTACTAGTAGGTAGGAGTCGTACAGTTAGTCACGTTAAATAGAGAGTTTCTTTTCTTTAATGCCACGTACACAAATTGAAACGCTTGTTGTGGAGAGAAAAAGATAATCACTCCACTATATATGTACGCAGGGGCCTGCGCGCTTGCTTTACTAGGGTTGCTCTCTTCATTCTCTCATCCTCTCTAGATCTAAACAAGACAACGGTAGCAACACTTTCTCTCTGCTCACCACTGGTCACAGATCCGGCCGGATTCCTCGAGCCGGTGTGTGTAGAGGACTAGGTGCATCGTTCACGCGGTCATCCCCGGCGAGGGAGGAAACCCATAGTTGCCGGTGGGGCCTGATCCCCTGCCCATGCCGTTGTCTCCTACACAGTGCCGGCACGGGAGATCCTCCGACCCTTCTTCCTCCCTGCCGTATCGTGCGCGACGACCCTCAGGTATAAGTTCTTCGAAAGCGGCCTTGCTCTACTTCCCCAGGTCCCCACGTGTCTGCATGTGCATCTGTTTCTACTTCCATCAGCTCTTCCAAAGCCATCTAAATTTTTAGTATTATTAGAGTTAAAGCTACTTCATGCATTCGAATCTAGGACTTTGTTCAAACAACGAAGAAAGGGGGAAAGTCGTAGCATGAATCTACGACTTGATTCAAAGAGGAAATAACAGGGGGGGAGTAGTAGAGACCGGATACCCAACTGGTCTCTTTATTGAAAAGGGAAATAATGAGAAAACGCAGTATAAACTGGATAAGGAACATATCTATTATTGGTTGAAAAAAGGATAGAAAGTGGCGGCTGGTGGACAAGTCAACAGAGTATGTCCAGGATTAGATTTGCTGCCCTCACATAGTAAAAGGTCTCCAGGATTAGATTTGCTGCCCTCACATAGTAAAAGTTCTCCAGGATTAGATTTGCTGCCCTCACATAGTAAAGGTCTCCAGAATTAGATTTGCTGCCCTCACATAGTAAAAGGTCTCCAGGATTAGATTTGCTGCCCTCACATAGGAAAGGTCTCCAGAATTAGATTTGCTGCCCTCACATAGTTAGAGGTCTCCAGGATTAGATTTTCTGCCCTCACATAGTAAAAGGTCTCCAGGATTAGATTTGCTGCCCTCACAGAGTATCAACAAACTCGGCATCACCACTTTATGCCTCCTTGTAGGTACATTGTGCTGATGCATCCACTATCGCATGTCCTTATACCAACTTTTTGTTGTTGTTAATGTAAGGGCGCATGTAAAATGAAGCGATCATTGTTACCTTAAGGTCATGTCTAACCAGTGTTATTGTTAATCTAATGCCTCCAGTGATATGATGCAATTAAACCGTGTTACAAATGGTACTCCTGCTATTTTCCCCAGTATGATAAGTAAGTTGCTTCTTTATGCTGCTGAGTGTCCTGGTGTCCCCACGGTCTCATGCCCTTAAAACAATTCTTTGGCTGCTGTTGATCTACTATATCTGGTAAACAAGCAATGCCAGCATTAAAGTAATCCCATATTTGACGAATGTCATTGTTGATCGTAATGCTTCCGATAACATGAAGCATTGCTGATGTTTTAAAATTTCTACTGTCCTTGCATGATTTCCATGAACATAATCAAGATGCTTCTTTTCATTTCGTGTATGATTCGTATCTTGTTATTGACCAGCAACTGTTTTCTTTCTATCTTTTTGTGCAGATAGGGATATCCATTTCACCTTGTTGCTATTGTGACCTTTTGGTGAACTGCAAAAAACACTTTTTTGGAATGAGTGTCTTGTGCAGTTCAACTAAAATGTCACTTGGGCAACATATCTCAATTTTGGTGGAACTGCACAAAATGGTGATTGGAGTTTCAAAAATCTCCGTCAAATTCTGTTGGTAATCTCGTGCAACATTTTGTTAGCCTTTGCAAGATGAGCCGTCACTGTCACCACAATGGCACTTTATTTTAGTGGAAGTACACAAAAGGATAAGCAAATTATAGTTGCACCTTACATGAGCCGGACAACCAACCTTAATGTTGCTCAATTTTAGTGCAACTACTAAAGAAGAACCTGCCAGCTCACGAGAGCAAGTACTTCTTGCTAGCTGAATGATGCAATCTTTGCTTCATTTCAGGTGAACTGCAGAAAAAGTCGCATGAATTGAATCATCGAGTGGAGCTGCAAGTTGAGTTCAAGGAGTGCCACAATTATAGTAATCATGCTCTTTCTTATCTGTGATGTGCAAACAGGAATAGTCAACTACAGATGTTGTGATGGTCAAGAGCATTCACCAAGTTCTTGGGTTGTATGACACGGCTAGCCAAGATGTATTTAATCCCGATATTCACTTTATCAAAAGGCTCTAATGGGTTGGTTCTGAATCTTGCAAGCAGGGAATCAATGAGATGTGTAGGCATCTTTGTTGTAATTATTATTTGAATCTTATTTGTTGGTTCTGAATCTTGCAAGCTAGGATTGAATGAGATGTGTAGGCATCTTTGTTGTACTTATTATTTGAATCTTATTTGTTGGTTCTGAATCTTGCAAGCTGGGAATCAATGAGATGTGTAGGCATCTTTGTTGTACTTATTATTTGAATCTTATTTGCCGGTTCTGAATCTTGCAAGCTGGGAAACACGGCATGATGATGCAGAGGACAACAACCATAACAAACAGTTCAAACTTGTTAGTATTATCTGTGTGAAAGTGCGAAAATGTGTTGATCATGTGCGTCCTGAGAATAATAATTCTAATTGTTGTGCATGTTGATCCTGTGGCACTGATAGAACAAGCCAATTCACCGAGCTAATTAAATTTAAGTAAAGTAACCATTAACACTTGTTATTATAGTACCAATACAGACCCTCTCGTGAACCGACGTGTGGCCGGAATAGGTTTCTTAATGGAGGCGTTTGAATGCGTCGTGGGTGCATGTTCTGCCGAGCGTGCAGCGGGCGAGATAGGGGTAGTAACTGTTGTCGCCTGTACACACTCAGTTTACTATTGAATCCAGTTCCCCAAGAGCTGAAAAATGAACTGCTACCGCCGCCTACCCACTCGTTCACTTGAAGAGACTCCAATGGCGATCCTAGGGGTGAGACTGCTGGATATGGACTTGAGCAAGGAGTTCACCTTTGAGTTCGCCGTTCAGTCCCATGGCTGCACCAAGTTGAATGTGATGTACACCAACGATCCGGACTCGATGAAGCACTGCCTTACTGAGTTCAAGTAGTACCTACAGGATGAGAAAGCGGAAGCACAAGGTCGCAGGATTAGACATTGTGCCCATCCATTCGTCTCTTGACAGGGACCAGCGGATCACCGTCGCCCAGGTATGCGTGCGGGACGAGGTTCTCGTCTACCACAGCTGTAGGGCCATCAGAGGTTCTGGGACATTCGCTTGTTTCACCGGCAGCGCCGACTGCACCTTCGCTATGCCGGAAAGAAGGGAGAACGCGACGAGTCGGCCATCTCGTGCAACAAGCTTGTCGACATCCAGAAGCAATACAAGATCATCAGCAACGGGCAGGAGAACGACTCCGTGGTTGACCTCGCTGAGACCATCATCGACCCCTGCTATGCTAACATGAAAGAAGACAATGATTGAAAGGACCTGAACACGTGGGAGGTACCTCTGAATCTAGCCTACATAACCTACGCGGCCAAGGACGCATACGCATGCTACGACATGTACAGGCGGATCTTGGACATGAGGGCGTGTGATACGTCTCCAACGTATCTATAATTTTTGATTGTTCCATGCTATTATATTATCTGTTTTGCATGTTTATGGGCTTTATTATACACTTTTATATTAATTTTGGGACTAACCTATTAACCTAGAGCCCAGTGCCAGTTTCTGTTTTTCCCTTGTTTCAGTGTTTTGCAGAAAAGGAATATCAAACGGAGTCCAAACGGAATGAAACCTTCGGGAGAGTTATTTTTGGAACGAAAGCAATCCAGAAGACTTGGAGTGTACGTAAGGGAAGCAACGAGGAAGGCACGAGGCAGGGGGCGCGCCCACCCCCCTGGGCGTGCCCTGCACCCTCGTGGGCCCCTCGTGGCTCCCCTTACCGACTTCTTTCGCCTATATATCTCCATATACCCTAAAACCAGAAGGAAACATAATAGATCGGGAGTTCCGCCGCCGCAAGCCTCTGTAGCCACCAAAAACCAATCAGGACCCTGTTCCGGCACCCTGCCGGAGGGGGGAACCCTCACCGGTGGCCATCTTCATCATCCCGGTGCTCTCTATGATGAGGAGGGAGTAGTTCACCCTCGGGGCTGAGGGTATGTACCAGTAGCTATGTGTTTGATCTCTCTCTCTCTCTCTCGTGTTCTTGAGGTGATACGATCTTGATGTATCGCGAGCTGCTATTATAGTTGGATCTTATGATGTTTCTCCCCCTCTACTCTCTTGTAATGGATTGAGTTTTCCCTTTGAAGTTATCTTATCGCATTGAGTCTTTAAGGATTTTAGAACACTTGATGTATGTCTTGCGTGGGATACCCGTGGTGACAATAGGGTATTCTATTGATCCACTTGATGTATGTTTTGGTGATCAACTTGCGGGTTCCGCCCATGAACCTATGCATAGGGGTTGGCACACGTTTTCGTCTTGACTCTTCGGTATAAACTTTGGGGCACTCTTTGAGGTTCTTTGTGTTGGTTGAATAGATGAATCTGAGATTGCGTGATGCATATCGTATAATCATACCCACGGATACTTGAGGTGACAATGGAGTATCTAGGTGACATTAGGGTTTTGGTTGATTTGTGTCTTAAGGTGTTATTCTAGTACGAACTCTTGAATAGATCGATCCAAAAGAATAACTTTGAGGTGGTTTCGTACCCTACAATAATCTCTTCATTTGTTCTCCGCTATTACTGACTATGGAGTGACTCTTTGTTGCATGTTGAGGGATAGTTATATGATCCAATTATGTTATTATTGTTGAGAGAACTTGCACTAGTGAAAGTATGAACCCTAGGCCTTGTTTCCTAGCATTGCAATACCGTTTACGCTCACTTTTATCGCTTGCTACCTTGCTGTTTTTATATTTTCAGATTGCAAAACCCATATCTACCATCCATATTGCACTTGTATAACCATCTCTTCGCCGAACTAGTGCACCTATACAATTTACCATTGTATATATTGGGTGTGTTGGGGACACAAGAGACTCTTTGTTATTTGGTTGCAGGAATTCTTGAGGGAGACCATCTTCATCCTACGCCTCCCACGGATTGATAAACCGTAGGTCAT